>NW_024582056.1:0-31890 GCF_017639235.1 Corvus kubaryi | reverse complement strand
GCCGAGGCGCCGGGGAGCGCCGGAGCCGCCCCGGACCCCGGTGTGCCCCACCCCGCCCCAGCCGGAGCCGGTGCTGGCCGCTGCTCCGTCGCGGGCGAGGCTGCCCGGGGGGCCGGAGCGGGGCGGCCTCGCAGCAGCGGTAGCGGCGGACACCCCGTGCCCTGCACGGTGCACCCGGCCCCGCCAGCGGGGAGGGGGACGATACAGCGGCCGAGGGCTTCCTCAGTACCGGGAAAGGGCTCTGCAGCTTTAAGCTGCAGCTCGTTGTGCCACCTGGCCCAGGGTGAGGGACAGCTGCACCTGAGCGCATTCCCGGCGGGACAGAGTGGCGCCTGCCCCGCGCACCCACCGGAGCTGCTCCCGCGGGGAACGCCGGGCTCCCGGACACCCCGCGCAAGGCAGGTTCTCTGCCTCAAGTGCCTTGAGGACCACCAATCTCAGCTGGAGGCTCAGAGCTGTATTAGGAGTGCACATTAAAGTAAAATGTACGTGTGGCGTGTGGTCTTACCACACCAGACCCAGGGCCGGGCGAGGGAATAAGGCCTCGTTTTTATCCATTGCACCAAGGCCTATGCTGGCAACAAAGCACAGGACCACAGACTCGTTTCTGCTCTCTCTGCAGAGAAAACAATCTTATTTCCATCAGCAGTAAAAGAAAAAATGCATATGTACCTCCTAGCGTGTCACATGGGATCACTAATGCCAAGCGGCAAGAGCTACAAATGGCAACAGTAGGCAGGAGTCTTTCACTCCTCATTTGCCTCATCTTTTTGCAGATCCAGTGGTTTTTGGGGGCAAACAGTTGCAAGTGGTGTGAAAACAGACCTGTAGGTTATCCAGGTGCCAGGTTTGGTTAGAACACCCTTCTCCTCCTTGTATCCTATAGCTCCACACTGAAAGTGTAGCCTGTGAAGGAGTAAGCCTTCTATAATCAGCTAAATAAATCATTTTCACAAAATAAAATTCCTTTCCCCCCTCTTCGCTGCACTGGGGCTATTTGCAGCGCAAGGTCTCCAGCAAGCCAGGCTTACCTCTAGGGAGAGTCTATAATGCATTCACTAGTACAACTCCAGGTTCTGCCATAAATATTTAAAACTCAATTACCATTCTCACAATGAACGTTTGAAGCAGATTTTTGCATCCCACGGTGTTTCTTGATTCAAAACTTCGTAATGAAATAATTGGGATAACACAGGAGAAGTCAAATACGTCAAATTTCAGCCATCAGTTTGAGTCTGGTTCCCCCTTCATGTCGGTCTCTGAAGTATTAGTCACTACCATCCCTGACCTCTCACAATGTATTTTACACCACAGACATCATTTTAGCACATGCAGCTGACTTTCGCTTCTCTGTTGATCAGCTGGAACAACTGTGTGAAATATTTTGCTGCTCTCCCCTTCCCCCCCCCACCCCGTCCGGCAGTGCCCAGCTGAGTAATCTGAAGAGCAAACATCCGAATTGCTTCTTCTGAGGTGTCCCTTAAAGGGACAGGAGCCTCCTGCCATCCTTCCCTCTGCTCTTGGGGATGGGCCGTGGCCCATGGCACCTGCTGTGACCCGCACCTTCCCACCCTGGCCACTCAAGGTTCTACAGATTTTGTTCAGAAAAAGCCTTTGAGATGCTGGAGAGGGGGGCTGTACAGTTGTTTTTACAATTTAAGAAGATGCCTATACCAAATTCACATCAGGCATTTGTGTAACATCCTGTTTTTGAAGAGACGTACCAAGTTTGGGAGGCACAGTTCCTTACATGCCTCTGTGCACCAAGTCCATACCCTTCCCTGGGTCATTTTCCCCTTTCTTCCTCAGAAAACAAGTGGCAGCTGGTACCTACAGGCAGTGCTGTGGTACCAGATCGCCATGGTCTCAGGGGAGGAAAATTCATTACAAAATGGAATCAGATGTTTCTCCAACTCTGCACTGGTCAGCACTGCTGCAAATGATGTCCACCAGTAAGGCAGGGGGGCTACACAGATGCAGGAAAAGATCCCACACTCACTGAGATGGATCTCGCAGTGTTGAAGAGCATTTACGCAATGCCTCGATACTGCTGTTGTTGCTGCTGTGATTGTGTCATTACAGCAGAGTTTAGCCAGCTCAGCTGAGACCAGGACACCCCAGACACCCGGGTTAACCAGATAGCAAAGAATCACGTGTTTCAGATCCCGCATGCGAATACAAGGTCCTGGTCTGGAGGGGCTACCGCAGATTTTAGCATCTGACTCCCTCTGCTGAATGGATTACACGCACAGCTCCTGGCAGAAGTGCTACCAGAGAGATGCAGCAGATGAGGGAAACTGGAAAAGGTAATTACTCCCAGGAGGATCTGTGGATTGCTGCCATCGTCCCCTAGGCTGCACCTGTTATGACAAGAGTCTGTAAGTCTCTGGGGAGGAAACCTTGAAAAGTTCCCAGCAATAGGCTAGGGGGAAAAAAAGAAGGATAAATAAATTTCATCTTCAGATTGCTTCACATGGTTTATTTCGATAAAACTTTTCACTAGGAGATGGATTTGTAAAAGGCAGCAAGTTCTTTGGTACTGCCCTTTTCAGTTCCTACCTGAATGAAAAGGATCAAAAGGGTTCATCCAGTGCCAGAGGCGTGGAAAGATGGAGGAAAGGATGGCCCTGCGCTCTGCCTGCAAAGGCAGCTGTGCTCTTCTGCCCTTTGCTATTCTCTATTCTCTCACCAGTCTGGTTCGATATGGGGACCTTTTTTCCCCCATCTGAATTTTTCTAACTATTTTTATAAGTGCATCATATGTAACAGTCAATGAGAGCAAATTGCTATCAGACACACTCACTCAAGCATGCTCAGTACTGGGGAGCTGGGAACACCCATCATTCAAAGGAATAATAGGAGCAATCCCTACAAATGCTGGGGCAGCACTGGGATACCATAACAAAGGTAACTAACTCATGGTTTTGCCATTATGATCCCCTAAGAGACCTCTAATACACAATATGTATGTAAGACCCAGTATCAAACTTTCAGTTCCAGGAACAAGTCACCAAATAATCATAGAACCGAATGGTTTTATGGGTGCTTGTGAGCATTTTAAAAATAATCAGCACATGGGGGATCCATTCCTTTTCATTTCTGAGTCAACACTGGAGGCTTAAATCATATTTTGAATGTTTATTCTGTTATTAAGAAGCCTAGAAATTATTTTAGCCCAGTTTCCTAGAGAAACAAAGTTTCTATCATCTCACTGTCTGTGGATCTATCTACCTGTTTTCTTTCAGCTGCTTTTGAAACAGTTGGCCAAGCTGTCAGAGGAGGAGAAATCAGAGACAGTAATGTCCCTAATTTTTGTTGTTGTTGTTTATTAAATCATTAAAGAAATTTCTTTGAGGGAATGGGGGCAAGAAGCTTCTTTGAACCCTCCCCAAGCAAGAGGCAGGGAGAGTTCAGCGCTTTTCTCTTCAGTCCAGCAGCCAGCAAGCACACCTGCATGAGACAGCAGTATACATACATATTAGAGCATCTAACTAAACTTTGTAATATCCCCTGCTCACATAACATCTTTCAGTGGGAAAAAATGAAGACTTCTATGGTCTCAGAGCTCTGGGACTAAGGAGGAAAAATTACATTGGCCATTGAAACCACTACTGAATCGGCCTGTCAAATCTCACGCCTTGCACAAAAGCTTCGCAGAAGGCTGTTGCCTGAAACTGTGAGACAAAAGTACAGCCCATAGTGATTAAAAAAGCATCTGTTGGTGGAAACAGCTTCAAGCCCTGCTGATCACAGGTAATTGTCACTTCTCATATTGATACCCTGTGATAAAATTACGATGAACATTTTGGCTCATTGAAATCTGACAGGCTCATACACATTCCCTTGTTCTCTTTCATAAAACTCTGTTTTATTGCATGCTTTAAAAGATTCAGCAGAGTGAGTATTTTTACAGGTCACTAACCTGAAAACAGGCACGTAAAAAGGATGCATATTTGCAGTAACTCCGTTTAATAAATTGCTGTGAAACTCCAGTCTCCCTCAAAAAAGAAAAAAACTCCACCCTAAAGTTAAGAGGAGAGCCTTCACCCCTTTGTTAACATTAAAGGCTTCAAGCAGAAGATGGTCAATGTGCCTACCTTAGGAGAACAACAAATTCTCTGTTCAACTGTGTGCCATTCAGCCCACTTTTTGTCCCTGGGTTGGGTACAGAAATTTGATCAATAATTTTCTCCTCATAGCAATAGTTTGTAAATGCTTATCTATTAATTATGGCCTTAATAATGAACCATAGAATCATAGGATCACAGAACCATAGAATGGTTTGGGTTGGAGGGACCTTAAAGTTCATCTTGTCCAAACCCCACCTGCCATGGGCTGGGACACCTTTCACTAGACCAGGTTCTCAGAGCCCCATCCAGCCTGGCCTTGAATGCTTCCAGGGACGGAGTATCCACAGCATCTCTGGGCAACCTGTCACAGTGCCTCAACATCCTCACAGCAAAGAACTTTCTCCTAATTTCCAATCTAAACCTACTATTTTTTCCTTTGAATCAACTCCCCCTTGTCCTGTCACTACATGATCTTGTAAAAACCCTTCTCCTTCTGTCTTGTAGGCTCCTTTCATGTACTGGAAGGCTAGGTCATCCTAAAGTCTTCTCTATTCTGGACTGAACAATCCGAACTCTCTCATCCTGCATTGACATGTCAGGTGATTTGACACCTTTAAGTACAAAATGTAGGGAAGTTGCTCCTTCAGTACCAGCTGACTGCCTTTACACTCAAAGGGGAGATGTCCCTGGAGGTGATTCGGAGCAGAAATCCATACTCTGAGTCACCTTCTTTCTGCCTGGGCTAATCTCCCTCCCCAGATAAGATAGGGGGAAAAGCTTCCTGCACTGAAGTTCAGTGCCCAGAGATAGGCAGTGCAAAGAGCCCCCTGAGGCTCCCAATCTTGGAAACCACCTGGATCTGCCGACACATCCCTTTGCTTCCTTCAAAGTGGTGGCCCAGACTAGTCTCAGTGAGTCACCTTGGAAGAGCCACAAACCCTGTATCCCACCAGCCAGGGTCCCACCTGTGGCACTGTGTCACCGCCTGCCTCTGGGCAGCACGTTCGGATGTGCCTGAGATGTGCTACCCGTGTCAGCACAGCACGGCTGCAGTGGAAGGGGCCCTCTGCAGATCCTCCTGTCCATCCCCCTGCTCAAAGCAGGGGCAGCATCAGCCAGGCACTCAGGGCTGTCTCCTGCTGCATTTTGAACATTTACTGCCAGTACAGAGAGCTGGATAAACACACCAGGGGTGCTACCGCAGCAGTTGCTCTCTGTACAGTCCTGGATATTGTCTCTGCTGCTGCAGCTGTCATGAAATGAAAGGCAGGGATTGTTTATAAGCTCTGGCAATTATCTCCAGAGCTGCACTTTTCTGTCCCCTTATCCCATCACAAGGTGATATTTGGAAAAATACACTTATATGAATCAAATCTTTGGTTTTTATTGTACTGAGTCATGCCTTTATCTTCTTAATAATTAATAGTTCACTGTATATTAAACAAAAGAGAAAACATATATGTGCAATATATTTTCACATCAGTGAATTTCAATTACCAAAGCCAGATTATTTTAAAAACCCAAACTCTTCTGTTAATCCAAAGCAACACTGAATTTATTGTTGGGCACTAACTATACCGAAAGTCCATTAGCTAGACAGCCCCTCAATCATCCATGTTAATTCATTCTCCTTAGAAGTAGATGAGTTTTAAGAGAATTTCAGTCCTCAAATACAAACGGCACCACAAATAAATGGTACGAATATATTTCATCATAATTTACTAAGTGCAACAGCTACTTCACTGTTCAGGACCTGCATACTAAAGCACCATGATAGCCCTTTGGCACCAGCTCTCTACAGAGTAAATACAGGTAATCCTATCGCTGACAAAAAGCTCCATTAAAAAGAAAATTGAGGTTGCAAACATAAGCATTGAAAATTAGAAAGCACCCAAATTAAGCCTGACTGTGCAAGTCCCTCCTGACATAATCACATGCTTCCATTACATGAGTGCATACTGCTTTTCACAGCATCCTGGGCTTCCCTTTGGTTGTGTGGGATCTCAGAAGCACAAACCCAGCATTCTGCTCCCCACTGCCAACCTCTTCTGTCATCTTCCCCTGTGCCACACCCAAGTTCCATGTCCCAGGCTCCCTGTTCCCTCATTCCTGGTCTCCAGCCCTGACAGGCCACTTTTCACTCTTCAGCACCATCTCCCCCATTTTCCTTGTCTAGCTGTCGCCCACATTTCGTCCCAGCAGTTCCCAGCCTCAGTTTCCAATGCCAGCTCCCAGACCAGGTTTCTTACAGTGAGGCCCAAGTATCTTCTCCACTCCAAGTCCCCAGTTCCAGTGTTTCACTGCAGGCTGCTTTAGTCCACCTGTTTATGCCAGCTCCACAAATAAAGGCCAGGTTCCTTCCTCCTCATCACTTGGGATCCAGGAGGTCATTGAAACAGAGCACAAGTCTGCATGGCTGTACCAGGAGACACCAAGAAGAGCATTGCCAGAAACCTCCCACTCCGTCCCTGCAGCCATAGATAGACCAGGGCACAAGTCTCCACAGACTGAAATATCAAAGAGATCAGCAGCCACTCTTAGAAGCCTCTGCCAGGTGTGTGCAAACTGAGATTTTTCAAGGATTTATAATTTAGCTGAATCTGGGTATTTTTCACAGGAGCCAGAGTTGAGTTGCACCACTTTTTTTTTGCTCTTGCATTTTGGAAGAACCACAACCAGGCAGTAATTAATGTTATGTAGAAAATCTAGTTTCATGCATTCAGTGGTGTCACGTCTTTCCCAGGAAAGAATGTAGAGAAAGAGCTGAACAGTCAGAAACATCCCTCCAGAATCAGACTGAGGTATTCATCTGGCACAGAAAAATGTTCACCCAAAAGATTAAGGTTTCAACAAGTTACAGAATATGTAAAAAAGAAGTGATGCAACTCAACTCTGACATTAATTAAAGCAAACTGAGTAGAAGAAAGATTATTTTCTCTAGCCTAGCAGAAGTACCAGATATATTATCCTTAGGGTAGTAAGAGTCCACAGTTCACATTACAGGCCTTGAGAAGATGAAATATCACTGTATAAACACTCTCAGTATAGTTCATTAGGACCAAATAGTCACCAGGGTCAGGGTGCTTTACACCCTGTGATTGGTGTTATAAACCCTATGGTTACATCCAACAAAGTCCAGCAATCATCAAGACATCGTGTCTGTCATCGTGTACTTTAGCAGAGAAAATAAAGTGAGTTCTGCAAGTCTCTATGTTTATGCAAACTTGTTTTCATGGCTTGTTTACACTACACATTTCCAAGCCACTGGCTGATCTTCCTAGCTCTTACCTGCAGGACAAGCTACTCTGAAGCATCCTCAGCTTCAGAGAAGGGTAACTTCACTCACACAGTGTTAACAGAATGAGAACCAAGGCCTGGAATTCCAGAGTCCGATCTGAAGCACACATGGAAAAACATGTGCTGGGTGCTAGCATGGCAGTGACTGCGCTTCATCCTGACACTTCCTGAAATGACATCATTTATAATTAACACTACAGCTGCAGATTGCCCACCATTTACAATGGATTAAGTAGCAGAGCTCTTTAGGAAATCCCACGGATTTCCTGGGATAGACAGTATGGCTAGTTAAGTACATGAATATATGAAGGTTTTTTTGTTTTTTTTTTTAATTGGGACTTCTGAAAATGAAAGCATCCTGTCTATGCCTCACAGAGGAGATGGCATTGCTGGTAGCCAAGAAATACATCAAAAACAATGCTGTCCCTACCCACAGGTGCCTGGTCAAACTGCACTGGTTGATGATATCCTTGCACAGCAGTCTTTCATTCAGGGCTTCATTCTGCAGTCCTTGCAGCCCTGGAAGAAGCTTGGGGAATTTCAGTGGTGTCTAATTTGAAATTTATTTATGCAAGCAAATGTCTTCAGGACATACCAGCCAAGGCAGGGACATTCAAACCCGTGTCAGCACGTCCAGAGTCTGGGGGACTACAGTTGCTGCTGAATGTTCACATGGGCTCTCCACCTCCTGCCCTGCAGGATACAAGATGATTCTGAGGGAATTTCTGCAGTGGCAGAGCTTCGAAACAGTCTTTTCCCAGCCTCACTCAGTTAGTAGGTGTTTTTCCAAACAACCTGCTTATGGTCTGAGAGAATAAGCTTCTTATTAAGTTCACAGACCAGTCTCATTAGTCCTCACTCTTCTAGAGCTCCAGTCAAGCGTGTTCATGTTTTCTAGCACAGCACTGCTTGTATCTCATGTCAGATTGGTGCCAGAGTGCAGAGTTCCCAGTTCAGACCTGTGGGCTGTAAGGCTTGCTTAAATCCACGTCTAATGTCAGTCCTGTGACATGGCAGCTCTTACACATAACTCTGATTTTAAAAGAGGTGTTCAGAACCCTATTTTCACGCCTTCCTTAAAGGACTACAGACCTCCTTAGAGATGTGGCTGAAGGGCAAAAAACTGCCTAAGTCTCATTTCTGAAATCAGATGGAACTTACAACCTTAAAGCTTTTGAAGAATTTACTGTGTCACTGTTTGGGCTGAATAAAAATTACCTGTGAGAAAGGCTTTTCTTTCCAATACTTTTTTTAGGCTTGGAAAAGGCCTCCCCTTACTCAGGAAAAGAATTAAAAGGATTAGGTTGTTTTTCAACTTCACAACTTTCCCAATCCTTTCAGATTCTCTGAAGAGGCCACTGTGTGCAGGTGGATGTGATTTTCAGGGCTGTGAGTCTTGCAGGGCCACACCGAGTCACATTAAAGTGAGTGGTGAAGTTTCCATTGGCTACAGCAGGTTTTGGAGGGTCCCATACAGAAGCTGCTGTAGATCTGTGAGAGCTGATGTCCCCGCCCACCTGTCTGCAAGGAGTGAGCACAGCACATGCAAGGAGGGATACATCTCTCCTTTTTGCAAGGAAAGTTTGCCTGACTCTCACTTATTTCAATCCTAGTGTCTATATTTCAGCATTAATAGTGGACCAACCTGCAAAAGGAGCTCATGGAAGCCAACAAAGCTGCCACGTTTCCACCAGGGAGGCTTGGGCTTGAGGCTGCCCAAGGCAGAAGGGAGCTTGGGAGAGTGCTTTGTTTTAAGTTGAAGTGTTCAAAACTGTTTTGCACATTCATCATCCTCAAAGAGAAGTGTTTGGCTGCCCTCCATGGAGGGAGGGGAATGTGCAGCAATGGGACCCTCAGCAGCTGCCAGCAAAAAATAATCCAGAAGAACCATGAATAAATAAAATACACTTTGCTAGTCCTAATATTACATGGCTTTCTTCATGCTCTCCCTCTAACATTGTAATTCCCTTCCAACCATTTCTGGTTTTAGTTTTTCTCATGGGTTGTTCTCTTCCTGTCTCTTCCTTTAAACCCTAAACTGCTGTTTTCTCCTTACCTGCAAGTTCTCCCCCTCCATTTCTTAATTTCCTACTAATTTCTCTCTTTTAGTCTTCTTTTAAAACCATTCTGATATAACTCCACAATAATTTGCAGACTTCCAAGCCTCTTCTGTCTTATTTGTTTTATCTGCTAATACTTCCTTTCATCATCATCTTCCCAACTTTTAACAAAGATTCACCTATGTGTGACAGAGCCCAATTCCATCTTAAAGTCAGAGGTGTTTTGCTTTCTTATTTCACATTTATAAAAATGTGGTTTTATACCAGCAGTGCTAGTGACAGGTGACAGAACACAGATTATCTACTGCACTATATCAGAAGTGGAAAAATCAAGTGGTCTGCAGGCTCTGAACTCAGGATCAGCATCTTTTAGGCAATGCCTAAAAGGAATCGTGAGAGAGACCAGCTTCAGCAAACTCTTCTCTAGCTTGGGATGTCACCTTGCCTACCCATCATAGCTGCCTTAGGCAAATTGGGCTGCTCTCCACAGGATCCTCATTGGCCCAGATAGTTTCAATCTTGTTCACTGTGGCCTTATCAAAGTTAGATCAGAAGCACAGTTCTCAGTGCTAGGATTTTATTTTATTCTTTCCACCTCATGGCCCATTAATTCCTTCCCTGCTGCACTGAAGTGTATTCTTCGGCCTGAACTCCTTAACCACCTTCTTCATCCTTGCCGTGTTATAAATAACAGGATCCTGCTCCATCCAGATCCAGCCCCAGCTAGCTTGCTCTATCCTCTAATTTATGAGGAAAACTTCTCTGATGTGCAATGGTGGCTCCAGGAGACTGCCAGGTAGCTTTTGGGGGTAGTGCTCAACTGGACAAGGAGGACCAAGCTACAAATCTGAGGTGAGGAGGAGCCCACCTCTGGTGCCTTGGTCCTGCTTTCTCTCGGTGCAGCCAATCCTTGCCTTGCATTGAATTACTTTTGAGCTCTGGAAAAAGCTGCAGTTGCAGGTTGCTGCTTGCCAGAGCCTGATGCCAGAGGCCTACCTGTCCAGACATCCCGTATAACAAGAAAGTGCTGATGGCAGCATGACAAACCTCTCTTTGGAGCTGATGCTATGTAGTCATGCCTGCAGCTGAAGCCCCGTCACAGCCTCACCAGCGGGTTGGTTCTTGTGAATGCGATGTTTTAAGGCAGAGGGGGTGCAATGGTGTTGCCACAGCCTGAAAAGTTAAATTTAAAATAGTGAATATTTACAGAGCAGAGTTATTCTGTCTGTGAGGTGTGATCTTTTTCTGCTGAGTACGTGTAGTGCACAATCTCATTTCGTTCTGCCACCTGTAAGCTTAGGCAAGAAAAGTGTGCTATGGCATTGGGTTCTGCATATGGTATTTTCTACAGATCTCTCACACGCTGCTAATCACTTCTGGGATGTAGGGGTTTGGAGGTTTTTTGTGGAGTAGTATCAGAGAGTCTCAGTTTACGGCCCTAGTGATAAGAGCCATGGCTGTTACTTGTCCACAGAGGTTTCTGCATACTTATCAAGATGGATGAACAGCGGCTGTCACCCCCCAGTGACGCACCCTCGCCTGCAGCGATTGCTCTGGATGTGGAAGCTGACAAATCTCTGTTTATCTGCCGATGGCTTAACTACTCTTATCCCGAGTGTACCTCTTTCAGGAAACATCCAGCAGAGTACTCACACTGGCCAGAGATATAATTGGCGCTAAACCTTCATCTTTCATGTTGCAATACTGTAGCAGCTGCAGATTGTTTTATTAAAAAAAAAAACAAACCAAACACCACAACAACCTCTACCCTGTTTCGTCACCATTGTCTTCTCCAGATAATGTCCCAGCAGTCTCAGCCAGGCTTGCCTGTGACCACAAAGAGGTGTTTCACTCACTCAGTCCTCAACATCTCTCCTGGCTTCTTCCCTCCAGGCACCGTGTGATAGCCTGGGATGTGGCTGGGATGTTCCCTCTAGGAGCTGATAGCAATCATGGTCTTTGCCTCCTCATCCTCTCCCTCCTCTGTAAGTCATCAAGATTCACTCCCGGGCCTTTGTCTCTTTACATGGGTGTCATTTGACTGTATTTATGTTCTTTGTCTTTCTGCTCTCAACCCTTAATGGCTTAGGTCTTTGTTTGTCCCCTGTTCTAGCTTGTCCTTTCTTAGAGGAGCTGCGTGTGGGAGGGGGGCCCTGTGATGGTAACAACCCGCTAAGCTGAGGATTTTCTCCGTCCTTAGAAGGACAATGCAGCAAAAACAAAATCCCCCATTGCCATAATTTGCTTTGTCCCATTTCTCACCTTCCCTCCATCTGGGAGCTCCCGGCCCACAGCAGCTGGTCACCCACTGGAATGGGCGATTTTCTCCAAAACTGAAGCAAAGCCCACCTACACTGGTGGGCGACCACCATAACAGAAATGTCACCAAAGTAGAAAAATTTGGATGAAAGGGAAAAAAAAAATACCAGCATTGTATCCCACACATAAAAGTGCAGAGTAAGCAATTGCTGCCCTATAAAGCTTGTTTAAACGCCCGCGGTTTTGAGGGAGCAGTTTGGAAGCAGCTTTGGCTTGCACAGTAGAATAGCAGGCCAATGCACATTCATCACTCTAATTTTATACAGCTGCATTATTTTCACAGTTTATGGTGGCACCATCTCATTTATGAAGTACACACTGCAGTTACACATATGGCTGTATTATTTTCAGCACTGCAAGTTCAATTAGTAGTTTCACTGAGCTAAGACTGTCAAAACAACAGCAGGAGTACACACTGTATTGCAGCTGTCCAAAATTTATATATGTTTATGCAATAAATACATAGCAGTTTGTGTGCTTCAATTTGGGTCACTGTTCTAAAATATTGCCAGAAACATCAGGTGAAATTCGCTGTCACTGACTCAATTTCAATGACTGTGGCTCCAGCTCTTCATTTACACCTGGGATAATTATGGCATGATCATGGGTCACAGAAACACTGCTTCTTCTGTGCCCAGAGATGTCATGAGACAAAACAGTGATGTGAGCAACCGGGTCTCTTATTCACAGACCAAGCCTTTAAATACAGATTCCTGTTCATCCTGTTGCCCAAGTGGTAGGGTGCCAGAAGCTGGCCTTTGGAGACATCTCTGCCCATGATCCTTCATTTGAGTCATTTGCCAGCACCATAAATGGCTCTCCCCATTAAGAACTGGTTTCCTAGGGAAAGATGGGCAGGATGGGGACAAGGAGAAATATTATGCAAATTTCCTGGGTGATTGTGCTTGCTGAAAAACGCACCAGTTTGCATGTCGCTGATTTATTCCTAGTGCATTAGTCATTAGGGAGGGTAAAACCACAGTGATAACAAGAGGTGCTATCTGGTGCTGAGAACAGATTGCAAACTCTGCTTTAGCCAACATCAGTGCTGACTTTCCCCAGAATTTGCATACTAGAAAATTTAGCAAAGAGGTGGCTGCTGTTCAAAGTTATGAGAAAGAGCTTGGCTCCTCCCAGGCACTCTTAGCACTTCTGAAATGCTGACCTTTCATGCAGGTGCTGAGCAGTAGGAAACTTGGAAAATCAACTTTTCAGAGCTCCAGTTTCACAATATGCAAATCAGAGAGCATAAAAGCTACCCTCTGGTGCATTCGAAAACTTATTTATAGTCTTCCAAGCTTTCTTCAGCCCCTGCATGGAAGGTACCGCTGGGGTGTGAAGTGCAGTGAAGTTGCCTTCAGCTCCCATGGCTGGTTCTGGTACAATGAGAAGAGGAAGTGGCCTCAAGGCACCAAATCCAAATTAACAGATGTTTCTAGCAGTCCTGTCTTCCTCCTTGCTCTACAAAATAATGGATCTATCCTTATCCCCATCCGTTACACATGGCCAAATATAAATATAAAGAGCAAAATACTTAGAGCAGGAAATGAAGACTTGTTGTGGGACTTGGCAGCCTCTGAACACGTTTTCTTTCACATCCTGACAGAGCCTGGCATAAATTTAGCTTCTGACACACAGGGGAAAGCATACCTTTTTTGCTCTACTTTTTTGGCAGTTGTCATTAGTTTGGCTCACTTTCCCCTGCAGTAATGTTGACAAACACATTGCTCATGATAGCATTTCAGCAAGCCCATTCAGGCAATTTATGTTTCAATATTTACAGGCAGCACTGCACCACTTGGGCAGTGAGCTGAGCACAAATTTGTATTTAAAACCTTCCAGGACACACAATCCCCTTTTTTACCTTCAGGTGGAAGCTTCCAGCACAGAATCCTCTAGTCACATGATCCATGCATGGGATTTGCATTTCACTCTTTCCATGCTGATGTCATCTTCCCTTCACCTGTCTCCTCCAGCCCTTCAGGACAGTTTTTCTTTCCATCATGTTTTAACATTTGTGTTACCTCATCACGAGCAATTCCCTCACACCAATTTGACCTTTTTTAATGAATATGTTTTGACTTGAGACAGCGTGGGAACTTGCCTGTCACAGACGTTGCACCCGGAAGTTTATGCCCCCAGTTTCACAGTAGAGTAGTCACCCCCAAATTTTGTGGTTTTCTAGGCTTAAATTGGTGTGTTTCCTTCCTGTTCTGCTTATTGACTCATTTCCTTAAATCTCACTTGAGCTTGCTATTGGGTTTTAGCCTCAGTACACCAGTAGTGACTGTAACACCCTCAATCCAGCAGGAAAAGAGGTGACAGCAAAAGAGGAAAGATTTTCATTACTTTCTCAAGAGATTACAAATTATTATTTTCTGATGAGAGACTAGGAGAAGTGGACAGGACAACCACGAAGCAGCCAACATATTTCTTTCAGAGAAAACCTTACCTGTCACTCCAGCGTCCAAGCATGTCTTGTAAACCTCACAGAAATACTGAACTGGTTTCACAGAGTTTTCATCAATTCTCTCTTGTACTTGAACGTGTTTAAAGATCCCTTACAAAATAAGAACAGAAGCCAAGAGCACTTTTTCCAGGAGCTGAGGAAATTAAAGAACAACTGCTTTTCTCCTCTACCTTAACAAACATTTGAGGAGGTTGCTGGTATTCATTCTATCTGGATCCCACTGGGCATTTTGCTTAGTATAAGCTCCTCTACCTTTTTTTTAAAAAGTGGATTAAACATTTATGATTTTAATCCACCAATGCACAGATTTCAAAGGCAAATGTGATCTTGCTTTTCCATGCTCAGGCAGATATTTGGTCCAAGAGAAGCCTTTGAGTGTAAATACCAAGGATACAGCAAATGTTCTTGATTCAAAATTGCTTTAAAGCCAGCAGCTGTCTACTCCCTTATATCTCGTCCATGATTAAGGACATTTTTTTGTTGAGTGCTTGCCCCTGGCTCCCTTTCAGCAAGGTGAGAGACCTTTGTGTGCAATGAAATACATTGTTATAGGAATGGCTGTCTATTCAGTGTTAGCTGGGCTGTGCCCAAGCCTCCAATGGCTTGAGCACAATTTCCTGCCTGCAAGTGCACCCATTTAGATATCTAACTACGTGATCTGCAAGAAAGTGCTGTGGCTCTATTTTTTTGCCAGCACTTCAGCATTGATTTAATAATAAACTGCAGGCACCCTACTTGATACATTTAATTGCACCTGAACTGTCAAAATGCAGCCTTTGATCATGGGCAAGTTTCAAGCTCTTGCTTGCAGTTCAGGAGGATGTTACAGGAAGCATCAGTCTGTATTTGGAGTGGAAGTAAAGGATGTCAAAGAACCCAGGTGCTTTCATTCATGCAGAATTTGTGGGTAAAGACACTATGAGAATGAACGGAGACCCTGCCATTGGGACAAAGCTTTAGGAACCCAGGACTCATACATAGGCCTTGATAGTCTTTGGCCTTGGGCAATTCTTTTAGTCTCTTTGGCTCCCCTAAAAAGATAATGTGATAACACCTCACTTCCCTCACAGGCCTTAGTGTGAGCTCATTACTTGGTGTCCTTAAGATACTTTGTAGATGAAAAATGCAACTGACAGCAGAGGCCAAATTCTCTTCTCATTTATACCAGCCCAGTTGATATTAAAGTGAATTGAGGCTGAGCCAAGGAAATCTGGAGGAAGATTTGGCTGTAGGTGTGAAGTACCATGACTGATCTGTCTCTGCAGAGCTCACTGAGGAAGCTCCTTGAGGAAACTTCTCCAACCAGCTCTCTGGCCTCAGCTGGCACAAAAGCCTCATGCTTATTTTATTTTGTTGCTGCTTCTTTTTTAAATTGGCTGCCAAGGACTCAGTACTGCTGTTGCTGAAGCCAATGGGCTTTATCTTGTGTTGGCTGGATGATCTGCAGGCAGAAGCATCTCCTCAGGTTCTCCGGTAGAGGAGGCATTACTTTGGGGCAGGCAGTGCAAAAGTGACTGGGAGCCACCTGCATCCACCCCAAACTCTATGGATGAACCAGCATCACTGTGCAGAAACAAGCCCCAGAGAAGCCCTGTGAGGCTGGGGTGACCTGGACTGGCTGGTGTAATCATCTGGTAACAGTCCACCCTATAAATAGAAGTGCAGAAAGGCAGGTGTGATGGCCAGGGTCATCCCTTCAAGGGAAACAAAAAAAATGGGCGACTCTCCATCAGCCAGGTGAGGAGGTTTGACTTTTGAGGCTGTCCTCTCTCTGTTTTGTGGAGAGTGGTGCTGGGTCAGGGAGGGTGAGGGGAAAAAGCTCCCTGCCCCAGCCAGCTGGATCCCTCTGCAGGGACCCATCAGCAGCACACAGCCAAGCCCCACCTCTGCTCCTGGGGTATTTTGATTGTAGTGAAAGGCTCAAGAGACAGAGAGAAAAAGCTTGTTCTATGCTAAATTGACATTTGAATTGTGAAATGCTTCTAATAAATTGCATCTCAAGGAGGGGCTTCATCTGATCAGCATCTGGATGAGTCTGATACTGAATGACATGGTATCCTATAATACACCACATCTGAGATTACTATTATCATTATACTGTTACTACTATTATTATTATTATTATAATGATTATTATAATCTCAGGGTCTTGGGAATACAATCAAGAAAATATACATAGTGGTTTTGTCTAGCCTACACTGTACTAAAAGAAGATAGAACTTACTCTCCCTTCTAACTGTTTAGTGAGAAAGGAATGTCATATACATGTTCTTTTGGGGGAAAAAAAAACCCTAGCAAAACCAAAAAAACCATGTCCATGATACTGGTTTACTCATACATGAGAAAATCAGGGGAGACACCACTGAGGATCAAAAGCTTGCCATACACCCAGCTGTGAACTTACTAGTGGAGTAAAGGACAGTTTCCTGCTCCTCTTCCAACCCCACAGTTCCTGTCTGTCTGGTCCCTGTGTCATGCTGGGAATAAACACATTCCCAGACCCAATGGACACTATGGGGTTTATCAGCTGCCCCCAAACTGGTGTGATGGTCCAGCTTCCACAGAAGCCTCAAAGAATACAACGCACATACATGCAAAGGCACAGTATATATCATACTAAAACATGTCCAGACTCGGGCATCTCCCTGAGTCACATGGATGCAGATGACTTTTGTGTTCCATGGACCTGTCCTTTGCATGTGCCTCCTGGGCCATGTAGCTGCCTTTACATAAGTCACGCAACACCGAAGGAGCAAAGCACCAGCAACAGCCAATGACAGCATCATTAGCTTATAAACCTTGATAAATGGAGGTGAACAGCTTTTTATGGCAGGTAAAGTATGTAATAGTGGCCATCTCATGTTTTGTGGTGATAAATGGTATCACCACAATACCAACATTATGGTTTTCTGGGTGTAACCTGTGATAACCGAGAATAAATACACCTTTCTGTTTGTGGCAGGGAAGGGAGCCCACACAGCCATGCCAGGAGGGCTGCCCATGTGCCTGCTTCCCTCCCGCCAGCTCTTCGCACACTGGCAATCAGGGCGATAGCAATAACTCACCTCTAGCCCAAGATCCAAGAGCATGAAAGTCACAGGTAACATTGTCATCACCTCATGGTCACTCACCAACAGCCGTGGTGCCTCAGAGAGGGGAGGGGAGCAGTGGTGAGCTGGCATGGAGAAGGGAGGGGAGGGACGGCTGCGGAGAGGAGCAGTCGCAGGGTGGTACCCACGCGAGCACACTGAGCTCATGGGCTGCTGGCACCAGCACCACTCCAGGGAGAACCAGCATCCTGGCTGCGTTGCTTTCTGTGAAGCCAGCACACGGGAAAAATATCCCCCAGGTAGGTCAGTGGGACAAGGGTTTTCTTTTTCTAACGACTCTGAGAAACTTCTCCTTCGGATAGGCTGGGGTAAGATGCTCTCTGTAGACACTCTGTGCTAGCAAAACACTTTGGCAATGCAGGGTTTCCCCACACTGGCTTTGGTTAAAGGCCCTTAAAGCTCTCGCTCACTTCTGTTGCCCTAAGGGAGAACTATCACCTTAAAGTCTGGCGCTTTATACATCAAAGGATGTCAGGAGTAAAATTAAGCTAGATGTTTTTATAAAAGAGTATCGTCTTAAAATCCACTTTAGTGTTATTGAGTGAGGAAGCTAGGATCTGAAGAGAAGCTTAAATAAAAGCGCCACTTAAAAAAAAAAAGATAAATACAGAATATTTGTACATTGGGACATTTGTTTTCCCTTTTGAGATCCTTCATGAGCTATGCTGGTGTTCAGCTTCTGACTCATGCACTTGTTCTCAGGAAATTAAACACCATATCCCCGATTTTTTCTTTACATGAATATAAGATTAGCCTGTAAATGTAAGCTGTCTCCACATTTCTTAGTGAGCATATTGCAGCTCCTACAATTATCCAAATAAAATGCACATAACTGTAAGCTAAATTGCCTCTTACTCCATTAACTTGGGTTTTATCTGGCTGTTGTTAGGGACAACACATGTCACTTATGGAAAGCCAGGGGTTTTGAGATGTAAGCACAAGGGATTCATTAGTTCCCCAGCATCTGATCTGACCCATCTTTAAATAACAGGCTGGCTTTTCAAAGGGACGATCCTCATCACTTCCTTAAATTGCTCAATCCTCCTTTAAGTGTCTTAGACCGAGCACATTAGTGTAGAACTACCCGTGGCTATGTGAAATCATGGTATTTGTGTCCAGCTAAAGGACGAATTTTTTCAAATATCAGACCACACACGCTTGTACAACCACAAGAAAAATCCAGAGGAAAAAAACAGGTTTGACTAAACAGGATGAAAGAGACATCAGAGGGACAAACTTGGTTCAAAATACACATATTATACAAACAATAAAAGCATATGCAAATATACATTAAAGCAAAAATACCACTAATGCTTGTGGTTATTTTCTCAAACCCAAGAAATGCTATAAAAGAAAATATTTTGAAATTTTCCTTTTTGTCCTAGGTCCTGAAAATAAAACTAGTGGGTAGAAAAGAAAATAGAAGCCAAATTTCACTGAATAATCCCAAATGAATTAGAAGCAACCATGTGAAAAGACTGGCAAATACAAACATGTCGAGTTCAACTCCTTCACATTTTCTTCATTTGCAGTAAGTCATGTCCATACTATAAACACTGGAAAAAGATTTTTAAAAAAATCTTTTCAGCCGATGGTGCCTTCTCAGAGCTAATGTGTATTGTGTTGTTTGCATCACGGCTGCATCAGGCTGTTTCCTGAGAGATTGGCTCTGCATCGCCTCCAGTGCCCAGCAGGACAGGATATAGCATATTACTGTCAGGATGCACCGGGCTAAGTACAACCAGTCGAAACTGTTCCCACTTCTCTGGGCCAACTCAGGCAGAAAACAAAAGCTAGTTTAAAGTGGCATTAAAGCAGCTGCTTTAGGACTCCATTAGTCATCAGTCTGCTGGGTCTTCCTCAATCCCATAAATGAGCAGGTCATCCACCTCTGGTTAGTAACCCGAGAGGGTCACCTTGTTCCAATGACCTGGGGAGGAAACCTGGAGAGCAGAGATTTGGAAAGTGTAAGGGCTTACATACAGCTAAAGTGCACATCAGACTTTTATGAAAGGCCATTAGGTACAGGGGCATCATATGTGCTATGCCACTGTAGGTTAAATCCTAAATTTGCATTTTATACATAGAAACTTATGTGGACTGAAGATATGGACTGCAAAGGCACATAGTAAACTGATTCTGCATCCATACAATTTTTCACACTCCTTTCTGTATAGCTTTTATGCTCATCTGTCCCCTGGAAAAAACCCTCCTTCCAAAACACCCAAACTCAGCAGTTTTGAAGAAGCAGGTTCAGCCAAGCAGAGAAATGCAAGGGTGGGAATCAAGATCTAAACCTGAAACTCACTGAGCTCAGGCTGTAGCAGAAAATAATTCTTTTTATTCCATATTGTTTCTGGGCCAAGAGGGTGCACTTTTTTCTGCCTTGGAACCTTCTTTGGGGGAAGGATTTTTCCTATTCTGCACAGTGATAAACATTCAGTCCTTCTCTTGTACAGCTGCCCTACCTCTTTCCTTGCCCAGGCTTTCTGAAATAGAAATCTTAGTTTAGGATGGCATTGGAGCTGGTTCTTTAAAAGTGTCAAACCAATTTCTTTCCTAGGCAGGTGAGGCAAGTTTACTGGTACTTAGGTGTTAATTCAGCTCACAGTTATCAATGGGCATGTTATTGAACAAAATCCAATTCTTCAGAGCCTGGTAAAATAATCCATCATGTTCCTGGGGGTCCTAGATACTTCTAGAAGTCCTTCATAGCCTGGAATTGGCCTGGGGGGGACATCAGACTTTAACTGGAAAGGCAAATTTTGTCCAACATCCTAAATACAACCATTTGGTCCTAAGCTGTGGCTTTAGTTGACATGAAACACATTATTACAGAGGACAGCAGTGACAAACTAAACAGCCATTTCCTCCCCACCCAAGGCAGAAATCGAGTGTAAGCTGAACCCTGCCAATCATAGCACACTATTAACAGTGGCAATTACAGATAATCACTGCAATTGCTAATAAAACATTATCAAGGATAATGGAATGAGTAATTGCTACCTTTCATTTAAGAAGGTCCAAGACCATGGCAAGAGACACTCAAGAAGGATGGCACTACAATGATTCCCAGCTCCCTTCCTATTCAATGGTGCCCCTTAGGAGACCCCACAGCTGCAGCTCAGGAAGAGAAAGAGCAAAGGGCTGTCAATCTGCTTCCCTGGAAGCAGCTTCCAGGGCAAGACTGGAAGCATGGCTGCAGTAAAAAGTACCAGCAAAATCACTACTTCTTAAGCAATGTGATACCTGAGTGTGCCTGAGATGCCCATGGACACCCTAAAAAATTTCCAACTTGGTGCTTCCCAGAGCCACAGCTGAGGTTCATGCTTGCAGGCTCTAGCTCAGGACAGGCTCCTGACAGCTCTCTGGATTGCCTTGACTCTAAGCACTCATCTTTGGTCTCTGACAAGCAGGAGACCACGCATCCTCCCTCAGTTCCCTAAAATGCCTGTGTTCACTACAGGGACTGAACACAGAGAGCTGTGGGAATGGAGTGAATCCTCACTTCCAGCCTAGTGTGCATTTGCAAAGGCAAAAGTGAGTGCAGTGGAATTGTTAGGCCATCTGCCTTCCCGGCTGTGGGTCACCTCTTTACATGGCCATCGGGGGATGTCGGAGAAAGGTATTTTTCCAGTCGTCTTCAGAGGTTTGCATTTTACCTCACTCTCAGACTGATTTCCCACATTCCACATTAAATTATACATGAGCAAGTGGTAACTTGTGTGCAGGGTGACACAGAGCAGAAGCAGCTGTTCCTCCATGCTGAGGAACAGCTCATACACTTGCTTATTCTGTCAGAGGAGCTATGTTGAGATGGATGTTTGTGTCCTCTGCAAAGGAAAAACACTGGTTGTAACCCGGTGCACAGGCACTTATTTAACTGGCATGCATCTAGAGCACAGGCTCCCGTTTCCTTGGGGATTATTCCGTGAGGAACCCCTCTGAAATCATTTGGGTAGGCATGGAGTGTGCAGCATGGCCCCATTTTGTGGGGACAGTGCTGTTTCCACAGGGTGCAGCAATGGGAAGCTCATGTGGACCACAGAGAAACTCAGCTTGTTTGGCTCATTTTAATATACTCAAGTAAAAGAAAAGAGTCTCAGCAACGCACAGGGTAAGAATAAGCTCGATCTTGGTCCAAAAGTGAAGCAGAGAGTAAAATTATTGCTTCTCTACATGTCTTCTAACAGTTCACACTGAGCATCGAATCTGGAGCTTATCTCAGTTCTCAGTAAATGCAGCTTTTTTTCCCATTCACCAAGATATTTGCAGTCACAGGTAAAAGTACCTTTTATTGGTTTTACAGTCTCCTTTTATTGCTGTAAAAGAAACAGGATTTGAGTCAGTAGCAACTATGTGTTGCTGAGCAGAGAGCAAATTCCCAGGGCTTTTTATTGGATTTCTCTACCAGGTACTAGGTAAATCCCCCAGGGGGATCAAAATTACTGCAAAGTCCAAGAGGAGCAAAAGTTTCACAATAAATAGCTGGCCCAGATCCAGCAGGCAGCCTGGAAGACTGCCAGGCTGCCATTCCTCAAGTAAAGGTGGCTGGAATCTGCAAGTCAGGTCCCAGCAGTGTGAGCAAATTCAGGGTGATTAACTGGCAGGTCGCTGCAGCATGTGCTGGAGTGGGAGGGAAGTCACACAGGTCTCCTGAGCAGGTGGCAGAAGGTCAGGGAGGAAGAAGACACCAAAAAGGGGTGAAGATAGAGAGTCTCTATCTGATCAATGCACAGAAAAAAGCCCCATACTATTATAGAAAATAGCACAAAGGCATAATCTAGTACTTCATTACACAGTCTTGTCTGCCATGTGTGTAAACGGTGACAGCAGTATTAAAACAAGGCTTAAAACAAGGGCTGGAAAACCATTAAAAAACACTACCAAAACAAAAAATCCACCCTCTTTAAAATTTATCCTATGTTGACAGTAGCATGACCAGCAGGTCACGGGAGGTGATTCTTCCCCTCTACTCTGCTCTTAGGAGAACTCACCTGGAGTGCTGAGTCCAGCTCTGGGACCCTCAATATAAGAAGGACAAGGACCTATTGGACCAAGTCCGGAGGAGGGACAAAAAAGATGACCAGAGGGATGGAACACCTCTCCTATGTGGAAAGGCTAAGAGAGTTGGGATTGTTGGACCTGGAGAAGAAAAGGCTCCAGGCAGACCTTAGAGCACCTTCCAGTACCTAAAGGAGGCCTACAAGAAAGCCAGAGAAGGACTTTTGAGAAGGGCATGTAGTAAAAGGTGCCCCTGCTCATGGCAGGGGGTTTGGAACTAGGCAATCTTTAAGGTCCCTTCCAACCCAAACTATTCTTTTGATGATTCTATAAATTTGCTCTGTAGTTAGAGAAGAAGCACGGAAGAAGAATTTTGCTGGAAATTCTTGGTGGAAATTTTCTGGAATATTTTCTGTGACTTACACCCTGTCCGGTCACCTTTCCAGGGATGCTTTGTGGAGAAACTGGGGGCAACCATCCTATGATGCCTCAGCAAAAGTGAACAAGGCTCTGAAGCCTGAGCAGCATGCATATTCTGAGACAGTCACACAGAGATTTGAGAGCAGCCATAAATTCCTTGCCCTGAACAACTGAGGCATTCTGCCCACACTGCAAAATAGCACTGTTAAGAACTTCCCCACTGTGAAGGCAACCCCATGCTGCCAGCAAGGACAGCCTACAAGGGCTGTGGTGGAAGCTGCCTCTCCAATGTGCTCCCTTTTCATAATGCTGCTTTGGGGCCAGCTCAGAAATCCTCACCCGCAGGGCACACTAGGAACTACTATGAAATACAAGTTTATCAGTTCTAGACATATGGACATCAAGCATGAGCATCTGGAACAAAGCAATTTGAGAGTGGATCCCTATGAACTGTGCTGAGATATAAATCTCTTTGATGGACAACCATTTTTGACAAGGCATTTCCTGAACAGGATGAGGAATCATGGTTAAATTCCTAGAGACTGACTGATGAGCAGTTCTGGGGAATGTGAAAGAAACATCCCTGGCCTGGGCAAGGAGGGCAGCACTGTTCTTTCTGAACTTTTCTACAAGCATTGCTGGGCATTAACAGCATGATAGATATGACTGAAAACGCTGGATGGGAAGACCAAACATACGGAAAAGCTACTTACATTAGGCTAACACAAGTTTATATTTTCAACCTGTATAACTTTGCTGTGGATTTAAATCTCAGCGAATGGCCCTCTCCTCCTAGACAGCTTCACAAAGTCATCTTACCCACCCTTCTCTACAGCATCTGTGTCTGTGAAAATGAGACTAGTAACACTTGTAAAACACCCTGTGATCTCTAGATACAGGATATCTCCACACCATAGAATTGCTGGCAAATAAACATGGCTTTTCTGTCCCACTCACTCAAAGCCTCAGGTCTGGATATCAAGTTTGCATGTGCAATACAAAGGGTAGAAAAATCAGGCACACCAAGCTCAATTACTTTTTAATCCTTTAGCCCAAGGAGCCACAGGGTGTGCATGACCAGGGGTTTATAGCTCGGGGTGTCATGACTGGGAAGAAGAGTAGAGGGTCTACTCTCATGCTCCACTTAGATCTGCTGGAAATCATCCCTGCCCAAACCAGGCAGAGCTTTAGCCTCATCTGTGGTTCATATTCCCCTCCCCAGGAGCCACAGAGTGAAATGTCCAGACAACTGCCAGCACACTGGAGACCAGCTGCCAGGAGGAACAACCAGGGCTGCAGCACAGCAGCCTCCACTGGGGCTCCTGCTATCCATCCTCAGCCAGGAAAACAGGCAGGAGCAAAGGAGAGGAGGCATAACCTTCCACAACACCCTCTTGAGGCAACTCCACACCAGCTCTTTGGAGAGGAACAGTTTTAGTTGTCATGTGTAGAAGTTGCCAAGCACAAGATGGGACTTCTACCTACTGCCATTGCAATGTAACTTACAATAATGAGCAGTAAATATAAACTGTGGAGTTTCCTACCACCTACAGGAAATTTTTAGTATTAGGGAAGTGTGTGTGTGTGTTTCTGTGTGAGTTTGCACACACATACATGGCTACATACTTTAATGATGTTGGTTATTCCTAGGGACATGGATGATGACGGCCTCCATTTGTCCCGCAAGATTTATAACAAAGGAACAAATTAATCCCTGCTTAGGCATCATGCAAGACAACAGGGCTGAGCAAAAAGGCAGCTCTGCCTAGGCAAGCTCGTGGAGCAAGTTCAGGAAACCCCAGCAAATCAAAGCAGAAGGTGGGGATTCCTTTGAAAAGTCTGAGCTCAGTGCCCACAGTGCCAAGCTGCTTGTAGAGATGAGGTATTGCTTTCCACAGATGAATTTTGCAGAACCCATTCCTTGATAAAAAGTGACACAAGCAAAGCACAAAAGGAATAACCCTTTTGCTAATTTGTTAGCATCTTTGGAGAGGTTTGTGGAAGAGCATGTGAATTGTCTCATATAAGCATGGTTCCAGCCAAGGAGACCATGAGATTCACGGCATGAGGATAACGATGTCTAAATCTGACCTAGATGTTCATTAAGTGACATCACATTCCCACCAGTGGCGCTCAAGCTCAAGTCCACCTCCTCCAAGTTAGCACAACACTATTACACTGTCATGTTTCTACAATATCTGCTAAGAAGAAGACGCAGTGAGGTGATGGTAAGCTTTGGTCATGTGGGAGCAAAGTAAATTCTCAGAGCCTTTAAAAGGCAAGAAGAGATAAAAGAGAAGCAAGACTTCCTTGAGGAAGGGATGATGTATGGATATTGCAGTGCCAGGGTACGTAAACACAGCTGTAAATCTCCATGTAGAGTCAAGCTGCTTTATGGGGTGTTTATTACACATCTAGATGGATATCTCTTTATATACTTATAGAAAACAAATATCCACATAAAACACCTGCAAGCGCAACTCAGGCCTCTTCATTGCAAAGGAGTTGTTACAAGTGGGATGAGGGAATACTGTGAAGCATTCAGATCAGAGCGGTGACTACAGGCTAGCCATCCCAAGGAGATCAATGGCATTACAGTCCAGCACTCCGTGGCAGCAGCATCAAAGCACCTTCTACAGTCCTGCAAGCACTGCCACCACTGGATCTTTTAGCGGCAGTTTGAGGCCATCAATCAGCTGCCAACATGCCATCAATGCAGGGAAGGGTCACCAAAGCAGACAGTAGCACTGCAGCTTCATTGGACATACAATAGAAATTGGCTCTAAAAGAAATGTGGACATAAAACCAAATAAAATCAGTTGGCTTGGCAAGGGATCAGTCTGGTTTATCAAAACATTAACGGACTCAATACCTTGGCTTGCTTTCCTGCAGGCAGTCACCAGCAAAAAAACATATCTAGAGGCATACCTAGCACCAGGTTTTGTACATTTATAGCAAGCTCTGTACAGATTGTTCACAACTGCAGCCAGCAGTGTAGCAGTTTTCTGGTTCTCATATTTATTTTCAGCCAGATCAGCACCCTAATCTCCAGCTACATCATCTTTTGTGCCAGAACAAAGAAGAGGGCAGGAACAAGTAGCCAATAAGAAAGCTGTATCTCCTTTACGTGTCTCTTCAGTAGCGCAAGCTTTACAACCAAACTTCCTGTTAACTTTCCTCTGTACCTTGCATCTACACCTACAAATTCCAATATCACCTGCATGTACCTTCTTTTCTCTCCAGATTTTTCCAGAATTGGTAAGAGAAGAAGAAAAAAAAAAAGCAGCTGGGTTGTCAAGAGCTGCATTTGGGGACTAGCCTGTTAACAAAGCTCCAGATGAGGGAATGATGAAAACTTCCAAATGAGCCCTCAAGGACTTTTCTACTCTAGGACTGACAGGTGCTGAGTAAAGGGGATGCTTTTAACAGATCTCTTGCTACCCCTTGGCCCCATGGAGCAGGAAGAGTAGGACACAGAGAACTGATGACACAATGGTTCCTCCCTTGCTGGTGGAAACCCTTGATGTGGCTGGCCAAGTACTGGTGCTAAGCCAGCAAAATACAGGTGCTACGCTCCTGACCAGATTCTTACTGCATTGTACACCAATTCATCAGAGCATGTTTCTTCAGTACAGGCATAGCTGAAAATTTTGGAAAATAAAGGGATATTAAACAGGTACCCAAACCAGAAAGCTGGGAAGAATATCCATAACCAGCTATTGGAGGAAACCTAAACATGACTGTGCCTAAGTCCACGGGACCTGATGAGATTTGTCTGCAGGTCCTGAGGCACCTAAGAGATGAAGACACTAAGCTACCATCTGTCACTTTTGAAAAATCGTGGCAGTCAGGTGAAGTCCCTGATGACTGGAGAAAGGGAATCATAATAACCCCCATTCTTAAAAAGGGGCACAGCCAGAAGGTCAGGAGGTGATTCTCCCCCTCTTCTCTTGTGAGACCCCAACTGGAGTGCTGTATCCAGCCCTGGGGTCTCCAGCATAAGAGGACACGGAACTGTTGGAGCAAGTCCCGAGGAGAAACACAAAGCTGATTAGAGGACTGGAGCACCTTCCTTTCAAAGACAGTCTGAGTTGGGGCTGTTCAGTCTGGAGAAGAGAAGGTTGCATGCAGACCTCATAGCAAACTTCCAGTATCTGAAGGGGCCTACAGGGAAGCTGGAGGGGATCCTTCATAGTGACAGGACAAAGAGTAATGGGCACAAATTGAAGGAGGGGAAATTTAGGTTAGGTATTAGGAAGAAAATCTTGGCTGTGAGGGTGGTGAGTCACTGGACCGGGTTACCCAGGGAGGCTGTGGATGCCCCAACCCTGGCAGTGTTCAAAGCCAGGATGGATAAGGCCTTGAGCAACCTGGTTTAGTGGGAAGTGTCCCTGCCCATGGCAGGGGGGCTTGGGAATAGATGATGTTTAATGTTGAAACCCCTTAACTTTCTATGATTGAAGTAGTTATGTAGCATCTATTCTATATGAAGTGAATGTAGCATCTATTGCACAACTATCCAATATGATAGCATCTGTGGGTAATGCTTATTCTTTCCAATTTTTCTTTCTGTATTAAAAAAAATCCCAAACTTCCTAATCACACATCTTTTCCTCACAGTTGACTTCTCACTGTAGTGACTAACCAGATATACCAACCACCTCAACAGTTATTCTCTTAAACTGTGGCCCACACTTAACATTTTCAGCATAGCTGCTGCAAGAAGCTCCGTTTTATGATTTAGAAACTGAAGTTTTCAGTTGGAGTAACAATTTTGCAGCCATTATGCATTTTGTGAAGGGGACTCTTATAAACTGCCCCTGCATCAAGAGCACTTTACCAGCAGAGAGCTTCTGGTGGAGATGCCTGGCTCTAATAAAAGTATTTCACTCCTCCAAACATTATCAGATGAGATGGGAGGTTTTTTCCCTTATTTACTTTTCCCCCAGGCAGGCTTGTACCCAACAACCCAGAAACTCCTTCAAGGACAATACAAGGCACTCTGAATCACAGATGTCTCAGACACTCTCGTGCCATCCTTCATCTCCTCCCACCGAGGGAAAAGTAGAGAAGGGCAACCAAATCCTCGCCCAGTAAAAATGAGTGGTGAGAGATGTAAGCTGCTTCCCCCTGCTTTTCTCTCCCTCTATGTCCTCCCTGTGTGTGTAGCTCTGAGGAGTGTGGTAAAAGGTGCAAGTTGACGTGGGAGAAGGAGAAGCAGCATTTCCCACAGCTGAATTTTTGCCAGCACGAGCTGCGGTTCATGAACTCAGCCTCTGGCCCAAGGCTAAGTTCAACTGTGTCTGAAGTCTGATGAAATGCTTCGCATTGCTCTAATATAAATTTTTATTTCAGCTGAGGTTTTTTCCAAGGCAGGAGACAGTTCCTCTGCCTGACTTAAAAACAGGCTTTGAGCGCTGTTTGCAATGTATTAAAAGGCATTTGCTTTGTTAATTTTCACAAATACCGAGTCCATTCTGCAGGCATATAAAATGTACAGTAAAAAAAATGTGATCCATCTGAGGATCACAGAGGTTCTCTTTTTTGCACTATGTCCAGTTGAGATGATCAAGATCCTGAACTTTAGGATTTTGTAATTAATAGTGAAAACTTTGACTGTAAAAAGATATTTCTAATACTAAATGGCTCTTTAAGAGACAAAAATGTAGTGAGATCTAATGGCTGAAAACTTGGTTAAGAAGATACAATTAATTTAATAATCACTAACCATTGAGAGTAATTAGCTGCTAGATTGAACTATCACTGAATAATAGTAATTTTTAAAAATCTTAATTTCTGGCTTCATTTAATTGAAAGCACATGTTCCTTTATAAGGTGCACTGTAGCTCAAACAGAAGTTGCAGGGCTGAAGCAGAAATTAGTCAGAAAAATGCTATGATCTGCATTATACAGGTCAGGCTGGATGATCTAATAGTCCCTTCTGGCCTTAAATCCTATGAATTACAAATCTAGGGTGCTCTCCTTGGAGAGTTTGAAAATGCTTTGCCCACACAAGGTTATAATCCAGTGTCATACTGCGGGCCAACCATGGCATCACCTCAACGTCCCAAAAGCCATGTTTTATGGCCATCTCTAAAGGGATAAACTTTACTTATTAGGGTATTAAATATTTCAGAGGAATAGCTAGCAGATCTGATACACAGAAAATTTCCCTTTTACGAAGTGAGAGCAGGGCAGATATGCACTATGAATGTCCCTGGGACAAGGACCTCTGTGTGCCCTGCAGAAGCACCATCTACTTCTAGGCTGATGTCTTGATATCACCCTAGCAGAGCCATAGTGACCTCAGCAAATGATACGGGCTTTTCCTCACTGAAAGAGCAAATAACCTGACCATCTGCCCCATCCCTGTATTCTAGGTGAAATGCAGGGATGAAGACTCTCCTACTTTAGGCACTGCTAAACTAGCAGTGCAGCAAGGCAGTGCATGCTCATGTGGACACACCAACACTAGTATTAAAACACAGGCATGTGGATGCCCATCCCTGGAGGTGGTCAAGGCCAGGTTGGACAGGGCTTTGTCCCTGCCCATGGCAGGGGATTGGAAGTAGATTATTTTTAAGGTCCCCTCCAACCTAAACCATTCTGTGATTCTGTGATAATGAGGAATAATTTTTCAATAGGCAACTTTAAGCTATACTTTGGTGGCTTATTTTAGTTGCAGACTAACAAGACTGCAGGTTGAAATTGCCTCTATGAACTCAGATCAAGCTTTGGGAGACTTCTCTGTCCCAGCACAGTAACACAATAAAGACTGGTTTCAAAGCAGCTGAGCTCCAGGAGAAGATGTCCCACTTTTGTGTAGCAGGGAGCCCAAGCCAGCCAGCCAAACTGGCAGACACAGATGAGTTCTTCCCTCCCACCACCGGCACAGCAAGATCCCCCCTGTACCCAGGGTCAGCCCATGCCCAGCAGCTTCACAGGTCTGGCTGGATCCAGATCACGCTCCCTGGCACAGCAGTTCTCCAGGGGTGCAGCATGCGGTGCTGAGCCATGATCCATAGCTTTCCTGGACTTCCTAGTGCTACTGAGGGGAAGAATTCACTTCTAAGGATCAGTAAAGTCTGGGAAGCCCAAAGTTGTCCACTGAGATAGCATTAACATGCCTGAACCCAAATGCCTCCTCTTTACAGAGGCAAGAAGAGCTTCAGAGGCCTTTTCTGTGTGGCTTAGAGATAGAGGAAGGTAACTGATCATGTACAAACTTTGATAGTGAAACAAGTGTGTGAACATCAAGGCTTAGAACAACTGTGACCATAGAAACATCTAAGGGAATCTAATCATTGTGGTATCAGAACTGCTGAAGCAATGTTTGAGAGCAGAGCAGGGAATGACCCCAGAGAGGATCATCCCAGGCTCCTGCTCTAACAGAGTGTGACCAGACAGCTGCTCATGCCCAAGTGACTTGTGTAAAGCCCCTTGAGGCATCCCTCCATTGCAATAGTCAAACCACAGATCTTAAACACAAAGCTGCTGTAGAATGAGCATGAATGCTTTTTGTAAAAGCCCAATCCAAACCTGCTGAAGAAGATATTGCATTTCACTTTTGCAATCAAGCCTAACAAGTGTTTTTTAATATGCTACTGCATTGCTCAGCATGCCCTTTCTCTCCCTTCACAGTCACATGGCTTTCCTACTGAGTTTTATTTTGACCTAAGGTAGCATTTTCAGCAGGCACACGTCATGTGAACAAACCAGAAAATTAACAGGCTGGTGATTTGCTGCTGCTCTTGTTAAGTCAAACAGAGAGAGAGCACCCTTGTCTTCATAAAGCTCCGCTACAAAGACCTCAGCCAATGAGAAATTAGGAAGTTGCTGTTCCAGTCAGATTACCCTTACGTCTATTATGAACTGTTCTGTAATCAAGTAAAAAATGAGGGACCAAAGGTTTTTCTTCCTTGCTGAGCCGTTTTATCTGCTTTGGCCAAGGACTCCTTGCTTCTGTAAAGCTGGGTCCCATTCCTTAGGCTGTGCTAAGGCTTTTTTACAGAATGTATGTGGGTAGGGGGTGGGTGGGAGCTGTAAGCAGCAGAACACTGCCTCATCTGGGACAGGGTTTAATGTTTCTGAATCATTGTGCTGAGCATCTTCAAGACTTGGGCAAATAGATTAAATATGATAATAAAACATATACTGAAACAAACATTCTTCTTTAAATGAGGAATAACCCCGCTCCAAGTTCAACAAATGCATGTCCTTTGTCTTGGTTCTCTTTTTTTAAAGAGGGGTTTCATCACCAGTATTAGTTCAGAGCAATGTGAAAGGCACATCTACCACAGAAGTGGAGCTCTATAAATAACCTAAAATAAAAACACTTGGACAGACACGTGTAGCTAAAGGACTTCATACTTCAATGGGCAAAACCACAAAATACCAAAATAATTAAATTCATCTCTCAGAAGCCTTGAAAATAATTGGGTCAAGTTTCTCTATTTCGCCCCCTCCTATTTTATAAGATAATTATGAACAACTCAATACACCCAGTTTCTGGAAGCAAAATTCTGCACATCCTTCTCTTTCCTTTCCACTTCCAAAAAAAAGTGAACAAAAGAAAGAATAACTAAGCCTGAGCACAGTTAGGTCTGCAATATGCCACTGGCTTTCTTCCACACAGCTCTCTTTAAGTCAAACCAGCTGATTAGCTCCGAGATGTCCATCTCTGTAGAATCTCTCTTCACAGAGCCAACAAAAAATGGAATTGTGGTTGCCTGAACCAGAACAGTGCTTCTGGGATTTTTTCATGCACTCTCCCTGTGCAGAAGAGTCAACATAATAGTGCAACATGACAAGATGTTGAGCCACAGTGCCAAGACAACTTGCACACTTTGCATTTTTCCTATTAGAGATGCATCAGTGATTCTGGAAGGGAAGAGAGGGAGAGGAAAAGAGAGAAAATAGTGCAGAATAGTCAAGTCCAGCTCCAAAAGCCTTTGTGTTCTCATTTTTCTATAAAGATGAGGTACTACAAGACAGTGAGGATTTGTAGCATTCAAGTATTGTAATAAATTTGTCCCTTTATTAAAACTTTTTTCCCAGGGGAAAAAAAGAAAACCAAACACACAAAACAACCAACCAAACACCAAAGCAAACAAAAAAACAGGACAAAAAAAAAAAAAAAA
>NW_024582055.1:7017165-7171841 GCF_017639235.1 Corvus kubaryi | reverse complement strand
GGGAGCGGGGCAAATGCTCACGGAGTCCCCTCGCTGCCCCGTGGCGCGACACGGCGCGGGCTTTCTCCCTGAGGGGAGCGCAGCTTCCACGGAGCAGCTCCAGCAAGAAGCAAGGACCTGGTGGTTCTCTGGCGTCGAGCTCCTCTCCACGGCAGCCACGGCAGGCGGAGAGCCGGGCTGGAAGCTCTCGTTGGGTTTTCTCTCCCCGGCTTGGGGCCGGACCGGGGCGGCCGTGCTCCGCCGGTGCCGCTGCTCCCGCCTCGCTTCACCGCAAGGCACCTGGAGGATTGCCGCTGCAGAGCCTCCGATCCAGGTAAGGGAAAAGCTTTTGCTTGGGTCACGAAAACCAAGCTGGCCGAGCAAAACCGAACCGCGAGCCCCACTGGGCCGGGAGGCTTCGAAAACGCCCCCCAGAGACCAAAGCTCCCCTGGGCCCGGCCGCCGCCTCCCTCAGGGCCTGGGCCTCAAAGACCCAGCAGCCATCTTGGGGCACAAAGCTGAGGATCATGGAGTAGGCTGTCGTCATAAGTCACGGCAAGACATCTCGAAAACATGTTTTAATAATCTTTTTAAAATCCAACTTTGTTTTACTTTTGTCAAATCTGGTTTTAGCCCTGTATTTCTTGATCTCCAAAATATGACTATTTTCTTCATCAATCCATTCATTCTAGTCTTTGGGGGTTCTTGTTCAATCCTGCACTTTTCTGGAAATGATCTCATTAATTTTAGAGTTCTTTGAACACTTTCCCTCCCCTTTCCCACACTTCTTATATACATTTGTGATAGATTTTCCTCTTTTGACTCAAAGAAATTCCAGTCTTTCCCGTTTATATCCACGCAATTGACTTCACACTAAGAGCTCCTGTGAACCAAAATGTCCTGTTAAAAGTGACAACTTCAGTCACAGATATGTTTTTGCCTATCGTTCTTCTCACTTATAATGAACTAACTGATACTTAATCTGGATTCTATATACTTTTCTCACTACTGTTTTCCTTTCCTGTACTATGCAAAACTTTCAAGACGTGTTGTGGATTCCACCATGTTGCTTTTTTCAGTAGTATAATACTGTATATTTTCATGAATTTATCAAGTGCCTCCATTTTGCTCCTTGAATTAAAAAGCAGCCTCTTGCTCCTGGTGACACTGCTGCAACTATTTATCCAACTACCATTCTCACCATTAACAGGTCATTCTGTAACCATGTTGCTCTTTCTCCCATTTAGGAATATTTAATTAATTACAGCTTTTCCCAGTTACTAGCCTTTATCTCCAAACATGGCACATACCCCTGAGCCGCCGTGCAAGGACAGGTCATTTCTCAAACCTGACATCCAGTCACACAAACAGCGACATAGGGCCATGCAGGAGCACAGAGCTTGAGGCTCAACAATACATTGATTAGGCCAAAGTCACAGTTCAAAGTGGCATTTACAAATAAACCAACAAACTTCAGGCTGTTTTATCTAGAAAAATCCTGGTTTAGTTTACAGCTGAAAAATAATTTTTATCTGTGAAAGAAAAAAAGATTTGTTTTTCACTAGAATTTAGAAAGCCACTGAGAAGAGCAGAGAAAAACAGATCAACAACAAAGCAAAATTATACTACAATAAGAGAATTTTAATGGCCTTTCCTGTGAACACATTGATCTCTTTGCGCAGTTTTTCTGTTGTCAGAGAAACAACATTGTTAGCTTCTTTTACCACTAAATTCAACTTAGACTGATTCCTTTCTTAGCAATGTTGATAATAGAGTCTGGTCTGATTACTCAGTAAAACCTAACTTTTCCCCCTTAAAGGAAACAAATGTATTGTTTTAAAAATTGGTACAAGACAATCCAGATAAAATATCGACTATTTTTACACAAATGTTTAACACAAGCAAAGGAAATTTCTGCTGGTGCTAGATACTGTATTTTCATATATACAGTGGGTGAAGAGAATCAAATTAAATTAGAACAGCAGCAGCTGGAAAATATCCAAAGATGTGCTTTCCTTCTTGATGTACCCATGGTTCGAACTGTGTGTACTGGTATTTTTCTCTGTTACTATTTATGTCTCTCCTCATCATTACTTGGCTTCTTATTCATTCCTGTGTTCTGTCTCTTACCAGCTGCCTGCTATCATGATCATCTTTGCAGTATCCATCTCTGCTATTTCCATCTTGAGATATTGCAACAAAATATGCAGCAAAATATACAAAACTGAGCGAAGAAGCAAACAGGAACGAGAGACATGCTAGAACCTCAGACTGCTGAAAGAACAGGCATGATTTGATGGAAATCTGTTTTCTTTGACTCATAGAAAGCTAGAAAAATTTGGTCACTTCTCTTTCTGTTGTCCTTTGGCAGAGATATGGCTTTATTTAACAACACAAACTCCCCATTTCTGGACTTGGCATATCACCAGCTCCACTCTACACTCCAGTCCGACTCAAGTTCTGTTCTTTGCTCATTTCCCATCTCCTGTTCCCCTCAATGTCAGTAAAAGTCTCTGTACACAGACACGTATCCATGTCCTACATACATAGGAGAAACTGTTCCGTACTTCCGATGCACTTCTTGAGATAAAGAAACTGGAATTGCACACATTGTTCTAGATGTGGACATGTCTTTTAATAATCTCTATTCCTTTCTAATAACCTTTAGTGATTGATTTGAATTTTTACCCTTAATTGATGAAGGCGATCAAGGAAACGAAAGTCAAATTGCAGCAAAGGCATTTGTAATGGAACATTTAAGAGAAGTGGAAAGCAGTCATTTCAAAATTGAATTCCTTAATCAAAATTCAGGACTCCAGAGCTGTCAGCAGCCACAAATGTTTTTGAAATGGATGACAAGATGGTATACTATCAACAGATACTCTCCTATATTGCAAAAACAAGCGTAATTTATTTCAGAGTGGCACAGCCAGCAGACTGAGGAAAGTTATTATATACTCAAGGCAAAATAAGCCAAGTGTGCTTCACTTGCTTGTTTTCAATTTGGCAGATTTTAAATTCTTTTGACAACAGAAGAGAGGCTGAGAATAGAACTCAATTTGTGAAGCTGATTGTAGCATTATTTACAAGCAAAGAAATAACGTTGGCTGATTATCTATACAGTGTCCCATAAATTTTTCAGCCTAATTGGGATACTGAAAGAGGGCAGAGCTTCTTTGTTTTAGCTTTAAAATCTTCACTATCCCACAGATAATGACTGGTGCTGTTTCCATGGAGAATAGTCCAGAACCTTCCTCACTGCTAACTCTGATTTCCTGTATAATGTTAAGATTTTAAGGCAGCAGTGCAATTTTAGGGATTTAAACTGAATATTGCTTCATAGATTAAGTAAGAAAATAGTGTGACTTTCTGTTATTCAAATGAATGTGAATAGCTAATATATTCATATACATCCAGGTAAATTTTCTGGCAGATTAAAATAATTTGACTGCAAAACCCTTTAAAATTAACTTACACTTACTTCTGCACTAATGAAAGAACTTCCTCTCCAGGGAAAGAGATTTTCATTAAATTCTTATCTCATATAAATGAAGAAACACATTTTCCAGTAGAGAATTAGAGCTTCAGTGCCAAGAAATCTCACTCAGTTTGACTATAAGGAATATTTTCTAAAGATGTACCCTTGATTCTTTCTACAACTGTCAGATTTTTCACTGACTCAAGTGGTATCTTTTTTGCCTCTTTGAGAATTGACGATGTTGTATGTGTCAGAAGATTCTAAATGCTTATTTTCTTATGACAACTTACCTCTGAGATAAGAAACATCTGCAACTGAGGAGCTTTGCCCGCTGCTTATCTCATTGTGTACGAAACCCCAGTTAAAAACTGTAACTTCATTCCAGGCAGTGGAAACTTTTCATCTCTTTTAACAGGGCCAAGGTTCCACCCACACACTTTCCCTTCACAGACATTCTGTAGAGTCCTCCAAATAAACCTAATTACATTCTACACATGGAATATGCCAGGACAGAACAGTTAAGAATTAGGAGAGCCACTTTCATACTTAAAAAGCACAACGAATTGGTACAAAACCTTGCTGATGTCATGTCCCTGATGGAAAAGAACAATTAATACTCTGTCCTAAAATTGCTTGCGGGACTTATTCATCACCACAGAAGTCAATTGGATTTAGGTGGAAGCACTTAGCTACAAATATTTTCCCTAATACTGTTCCCATTATGGAACTTCAATGTAGAAAAGAGAGGGAATTTATGGGTAAGTTTTAGAAAAGAAAGATTTGAAATTTGACGCACAAGCTGTGGGCATATACAGAAGACAAATAATATTGATACTCATGCTTTAAAAAACCCCAAACAACACTAGATACTACAAAAAAATGCACTAAACTTTCTCGGAACAGAGGTGGGTCAGTCTAAGGCAGCACAAACACTGTGTGCTGGGGCAGGAAGGGGAATCATAGGTGGAACTGGTTTTGTTGGAGCTTGGCAGCTTAGACAGAAATGGGAAAATGGCCCATTTTTTCTGGAGTTCACTGACTGCAAACTCTGTGCTTGATAACATTGCCTATTTTTCTTGCTTTATGCACATTGATTTCCAATCCACACAGCTTGGGATGTTCTCATTTGTCTTCCAAGGGAAAAATCTATCAGAAATCTTGTTGTCCTCTCCTTTGAGAAAAAGGAAGAAGGATCAACTGCTGCCTTTTTTTTAAAGTTCTTTCCCCCTGCAAGTTGTGCAAGAGTGAATTAGAGAAACTCACGTTCATTTATGGAAAGGAAGATGTGACATGCTTGAAGTTGGCTGGTGGTGGTTGGTTCTGGTTTTGGTTTGTTTTTTATTTTTAATTGAGAGAAATGTGGAGTTCATTGCAGAGTTCACTGATTGCAGTGGAAAATGTGACAATGGAAGAATGACAGAAAAAATTTTAAAAAAAGAAGGAAATGTGGCAGGAGCAAAAAAGGCACAAAAAGCATCCAAATTATTGCAGAACTCTTGAAGACTTGTTTAAAGAGTCTTTAAATATATTTTAAAGGCAAAAACACAGAAAGCCATCTTAAAGCATGAAGAAGTTTTTCACAGCCATTTAAAGTGTAATCTGATAGCGAAGGCAACAGTGAATAAATAGGATTCGTAAAGATAAGAATCATGGCTCAGCTCTAACCATTGGAGAGATCACTGAGATCAGGGTTCAGAGCAGCAATTTTTAAAATACTAAAATATATTCGTTTGCAATGTACTGCACAGTGTGATTTTATTCTTTTCTTTGATACTTGAGTTAAAATCTTCTATCAAATACTTTACCAGATGAAGCCATGAGGGCTAAAATATTCAACAGGAAAGACAAGGAAGGGAAGAAGGTTTGGACTAAGCAGCTAATGCTTGAACCAAGTTATTTGGGTCTGAATCATCTGGCCCACAGTTCTTTCAATGTAATTTTGACAGAGAGTTTTAAGAAAATTGTAATTACTCTGAAACTCTTCAGTAAAGTGTCTTCATTTAAATATAGCAAACATATTTTGCTACCAGCCTACAGAACACAGTGATTAATTCTTTAAAGCTTTCTGTGAGCACCATCTGGCCGTCGTGATTGTTGCTATTTTACTTATCAACATGTTTTAACAAATTTCCTTTTGACAATTTAGTCTTTGACAGTGTCTTTTTGACTGAGAACATGGGGTACTTGGTATTCTCACCACATTTGTGTTACCCACAGCGGGTGTTGGAACCTGTCAAGCGAGATGGAGAATGCATGAGCAAATTTTGTGTGGGGAAACAATTTCAGATGGTGCTTTCTTTGAAGGAAGGGAGATTGCTCCAATTCAGAAGGGGAGTGCTCTTTCTATAGGTGTTGGGGTACCCCTGAATGATTCTGAGAAGGTATTTCCTCCTCACTGAATAAATCTTGCATTGAATGCAAAACCAAAAAAGCTTTGGAACAGATGGGAACACCCATGTCAGAGTAGTCATTTATGCTTAGGAGATGCCCAAGTTGAAGAAATAATAAGAGGACTCTGGGAAGTGAATTTTTAGGAAGAAAGGTGACCCATCTGAAATACAAGTAGGTGTGGAAGGGGAACGTAAGCTAATGTGAAATTGCAGAGGAATGCCCCATTAAAACAAGTAAGCTTGTTGTTGATGATAGGTGTGATCTCTGCTTTGAACTAGTATTTCCCAGCAAGAGTCTGTGTTTATTACAGATAATGTTTAAATTACATATTTCAGGGGAAACTTCCATACTGCAAGTCATCACCTACTGTTATCGAGCCACTTGCCATCCACAGGGAGAGTTAGAAAAACACATGAAAAACAGTCTAGAAAACACAGAACAAGGGCTGGGTTTAAACCTCTCAGGCAATTTCCTTTCTCAGCATCAGGAGGCTTTGGAGCACGATTTCACGGGTTTTCTGAAGCACTGTCTTAAAGATGCTGTGAAATAAAAGCTGCTGTTTTAAACCTGTTTGAGGATTTCATTAATCTCTTCCTGTTTTTATGATCAGCTCGGCAGCAGAACAATTCCCCCATTATCTATAATCCCACACTGTTAAAGGAGCATGAGCCTCTTGTGGAGGATAGATCATAAAGACATACTGACAAAAAGCAGAGTTTGGATTTCCTTTTACTTTTAAATTTTCCCGAGCTTTGTGTTGAAACTGAATTCTGTCAGACTCCAAGTGAACCGAGTCAAAGTGGTTCAAACAAAAAAAAGAAAATTAACACATGGCTATGACGTAACCTTACAACACAATGAGAATGCCAGTGTACTCCTTCAAATGCATAGGGACCTCAGTGCTTCAGAGCGTTTGTGTGATCTTTCCAAAGAGAATATTGCTTTACAAAAAAATCGGAAAAATGATAGCTTTTTAAAGTTCAGATTGAAAAAAAAAATTGTATTTCAACTAGATTAAATCAACAGGTGTAGATCTGCTGGAAAAAGAAAATGAAGCTGATTAAGAAAAATAAGCAATGTTTACACATATTTGTTGTTTTAATATATTCACCCATCATGAAGCTGATTAAGCATAAGTTGATTCTGTATTTCAGATATGGTCTCAAGATGATAAAAAATCTCTACTGTCCTTCTGTTATTCTCAGAGCTCTGCTCAGAGGGATCCATGTGACATCCAGCCAGAATAGCCAAACACAGTAGCCCCAGGTGTTTAGTAAGTCACCTTTGCTGCCCACAACCCAGAGGAAGAAATATATTCCCTTGAGACTGGGAGAATTCGACATAAAAACTTCCTAACTTAACCTGCCTGCACATGATTTCTAGAAAACTAAGAGAATAACTTGTAATGTTAAATTACTGATTCTGATAGCATATTCCTTGCGCCAAATACATGTTTGAAAAGAGCCTTCGTAAGAACATATTTTTAAAAGATAAAAGACTAAAAGATACATACACCACATATTGAAATATCACATGTATTCAAAGGCCAATAAAACAAAGTGTTTAAAAAGCCTAAAGTAATCCCATACTTTTAATGCACAGGCACCTTCTTTGGGCTATACTAGAATATGGTTTTAATGAATACCTGGAATAAGCAGTTGTCTTGTACTTTCAGGGCTCAGAATTTTAACTACTGAACTTTTCTTTGTTTTAGAAGTCTGAAATCACACGCGTCTCCCACTCATAGCTGCCTGAGGATTAATATAAAAATTGACTTCAATCATTTGCATGCTGATTTTTTTCCCAAAAACATATTAGGAACTAAAACCAGAACTGTGTTGATGGTACAAATTACCCAGGATTCCAGTCCTGAACAAAAGCACCTCCTGTGGCTCATGTAAAGGAATTTAGAAGATAATTGCTATCCTATTTCTCACTGTACATTGAACTTTCAACTGCTTGAACATAATCAGCCTGATTATGCTTGAGCATTCAGTTGGGTAGACAATTAACTGCTTAAAAACAATCTGACCCAAATATTGCACACTGGTATAGCCACAGATTGCAAACACCATCAAATAACGCAATTTTCCATCAATTTAATTTCTCTTCTGCAAAAAACCACCATAGGCTGCTTAAAATTATTTCAACTAAACAGAACAAAAAGCACAAACAACGGCAAAATAAAACCCTCAAACTGTTTGAAACACCCAGAAGGTTTCAGCAGTGTATGGTGAAGAGAAAAAGGGCTGAGGAATATTCAGCTGAATGGATGGCGTTAGAACACATGGAAGTGTAGACATACATTTCAGGTACTTGATGCGAGACTTCAAAACTCCACTGCTCAGAGGCATGTCTGTAAAGTGAAGGTCCAGATTTTCCTGCAGTTAACCCAGCCTGAAATACTGTAGAATGTCATCTACAATAGTTTTTCAGGCTTGCTTGTCTGCTGAAGTCATAATTTAAGGAATGGACAATGATCCTGTATCGTGAGCCTTGTGTTATGAACGAGGAGGAAGAAAGACCTAGTAAAAGTATTACAAGTCTTAAGGAAGGATGTGTCTCCTCATATATCCAGTTTCCCTCCCTTTATGCTATCCTTTAGCAATGAGTTATGATGAAAAAGCAGTTAAATATTCAATTTTATATGAGGAATAAAGTCTTAGAGAGATTAACAGACTTCTCTGTTAATGGCACAGTAAACATTTTAGTAACATCACTGCAATAATTCAGATCTTTTTGACTGCTTCCTTTTAACTTCATTTAACCTTTCTGAACATCCACTTCCCCGCTCTATTCCTACTTGAATATACAATGAAGTCTGTAGGCTTCCTGTTTTTGAGTAGGGTTCATATTATTTCCTTAATTTTTAAATGGAAAAGTAACATTTCAACAAAGTAACAATTACAACACATTTGCAGAATATCTTGCTTTGGGTTTTGGGCTTTGTTTCTTTGTTTGTATGGCTTTTTTGGGGGAGGAGTGTTTGTTTCTAAAAGGCAACCTTTTCTAATGGTCGCTTTGACTTCCATAACACATACAGGGGAAAAAAAAAAAAAGAAAAACCTGTCTAGAAATAAGGCTGGCATCCTGCTGCACAAGAGAGCAAGGCCTTGTTTTCTAGCTATCCAGGCACGCTGTAGTTGGAATGCCTCCCGATCATTTAGAGCATCTAGATAGAAAAACATACAAAGCCAGATGCCCAGGATGACAGGAATTTTACAGGCAACCAGCTGGGAAATTGTTTTGAAAGTCAGGTAGGAAAAAAGTGAAGTTTTTCAGCCTGCTAAGGCATAAGGGCTACAGTGATAAGATTAATAACTGGCCTCACTAGATTTTAACTTCTCTGGGTCAGTCTAAGACAAGATCTCTTTCCCTCTATGCCAAATGTCCTTTTCCTGGAGTTGGGAAGGAGAATGATGTTTTTTGCTTTGTGTCTGATACCTTTGGTCCCAAATGAAGAGTACTTTTCAGCATGAAGCTGTCAGCAACTAATGGGAAATTGAAGATCCTGCATTAATTGAAGCAGATCATCCCAGTTCTTTCACAAGTCAGACTAGCAATCTGAGAAGCTTTATCATTAAAATTCACAGAAAATCAATTAAGAGAGGCCTAAAGCAGACTGGAGTTCCCACAGGGCCTCTTTGCATTACCTCAAAAGGTAACGAATGTCAAGGGACAGAAGATGTCAGTCCCAGCTCTGTTTGCCTGGGAAAAGTTCGTTAAAGAAATTAAAGACTCACACTAAGGAGTGGAGGACCAAGGTAATGTGATTTTGTTAGCCAGTTGGTTCAATATTGAATCATATAAATCAGAGATAAAAATACAAAATGAACACAATGAAAACTTTATCTTAATAATAACTAATTATACTCTGCGTGGATAAACTTCTTAAAATAAACCTCTTCATCTGTTGCAAAAGCAAGGCACCAGTTACAAGAATGGACTTTGTTAATTTTCATAAATCAATTTTAGAGGAGCAAGTGAGACAGGTAAACTGTAACTGGAGCAAGATTTAGCCACCTCATAGTCAGAGGCATTGTTGTGCTAAAGCAGCGGTGAAAAAGCAGATGCTGACCTTGGTACTTACTAGGCATGGAAAGAAGTCACTTTGTCTAGCTGTCCACAGGACTTTGATGCAGAGAACATCTGTTGTTCTCTTGAGACACGGTTGGTTTGGTCCACATAAGAAATTGTGATGGGAGCTGTGAAAGATTTTCCTGTCCATGTGTTGGGGTGAAAAGAAGGAGTCATGCTTCTGTCCTGCTGGAACCTCTTTGAAGGGGCTAAGTAGTGCTGCTGGCTCCAGGAAAATCAAAAACCACCAGTAATTTGCTAGGGTTTGTAAGCTACATGAGGAACGTGGAAACAATGAATCAGAAATAATGCTGCTGTATTAAAGGACTTGTTGAGATAGCATGAAATTGTGCCAAAGCGCATGTCCTTGTGTGTGAGAGACACTTAACATTTCCCTTCTCAGTGTAAGAAATTAAATTCTCTCACAGAAAAAGTAGTTCATCATTAGATCTCACGAAAGCATCCAGGAAAAGCAAGTGTTCTGAAAACCTTAACTACTCTGCTAATGATTTTTTTGAGATAGATGTGCTCTCATCCCAAATTGACATCACCATAACAATGGGCTGTAAGAGCCACAAGCATATATGGAGAGTTAAGTGCTGAACTGGCCATTCATGCATGCCCCAGCACGGCAACATGAAGCTGCAGTAATTGCATGGCCACATTAGATGGCTGAGTGTTCTTTCACAGTTTTGAAGAAAAAAAGTTAGTAAGCATTACAAACACAGGTACCAATTAGTATAATCAGGCATATTGTCCCACAGGCTCAATTTAATCTTTTTCCTAGCAGTGCAGCAATAACTGTTTTTCCTAACATAATTATGTTACGTTCAGTACAGCATTTCCATCTACATTTGCTACCTTAGATATATGCCAGCACTAGCATTCAGCCTAAGATAAAAGTGCAAAGTGGATTTAAAAAACTGCCGAGACATTTTAATGAAGTAAATTAAATAAGACCATTTTTTCTATCTCAGTGATTCCATCTGACAAGAAGGAAAAGGGGAGCAGCAGAAAGCAGGTGAGTTGGTGCAGTCCTGGGTAAGGATCAAAATGAAGTGTGGTGGTTACATACCCACCAGTATGGGAAAAGCAGGCAGGACAGAGAAATCATCTCTGAAATTAAGATGGAAGTTTAGCTTCTTCCTTTTCTGTTAAGATTTATTATTGGGTTGTCTAACAGGTTTTCAGACTGTTTTATTTTACAAACCTTACTTAGATCCATATTAACCAGCTGAGTCTCTGCTGCCGTCAAAATTGAGGGAAGTAACGCTTTTTTAGCACTGCTTAGAAACAGAGGAGATAAAACTAAAATATGCAGTCCCAATGAGCAAAGGAATTATGTCCTATCCACCTTCAATAAGTCACAAAGACTAGAATCTCTTTAGAGCATGTCATTTACTTTTAGCCTTGCACAGTGAGCCCTCAGCTCATCATGGATCAAAAGATGCCTCACTAAATTACAAGAAAAATGTCTGCATTCTGTTTAGTTGCAATCCTGTTAGTCATAACAAATCTTGGGTGCATCAGCTGAGCTACAGGAAAGTCATACACAACAGCAACACCCTTTTTAGAGGCTATTCCTGTACCTTATCTAATAATTGCTCTGTGACTGTAGAAGACTTTCCCCCCCTCACACCTCTAGCAACAAATCTACTAATCTTCCAAATCCGTATTAAATTCCAGATCCCTCTGCCTCTTAACACTCCTGCTTAAAACCGTAGGGCTGCCCACAGGACAAAAGTCCAGTCTCAGAAACTGCTTTTCCTCACAGAAACCCCTTACACATCTTAGACTGGTGCTCTGGAACTGCAAAACTCGTCGGGAGCACCATTATACTTAGAATTAGGGAAACAATTCCTTCTGCTGTGTTAGGTTTGAAACAGTTCAAGGTATAGGAATTATTTATTGTTCATCCTCCTGGAATGTCCCTGTCCTTCAGAGCTCCAGCCCTACTGTGCAAAGCATTTCATGGAGCCAAACAGAAATGACTGCTATCCCAAAATAAGAGTCTATGAGGAATTCCTTCACGCCTTGAGAAAATTAAGGAGCATTCACTGTTGGGCTGTGGGGTACAAATTCAGTTCAGATGAAAAATTTTCCAGGATGATCTCCCTCCTCTTTATGTCCTAACACAACTACAAACAAGCAAAATGAGAGATTTTTTAAGGAATACGGGATGTTTAAAAGCAAATCTCTAAACTAAGCCTGGGCTGCTTGTTCAGCAGTTAAACACAGAAATGAAGACACTCTTCGCTACCTAGTTCATGCTAAAAGATTTCTAAACTCTACAAAATTAAGAAATTAAACAGAGAGCAATATAACCATATTTTAATTAATTTAAAGGTATGTAAGAACACATGATACTAGGGGGTTTTTTCCCTTGTTTAGTGCCTGAATAGGATTAGCAATTGGAAAAAAACCTACTGAAACCGTAAATGCATTTTGCCTCAGGATAGAAACAAAAGGTAATTATTTAAAAACTAGGAAAAAAATCCAATCAGAATCATAAAACAATATGGGCCATGTACTGTTTTTATCACCAAGAATTCCCCATATAAAAGCATGGAGAAAACCATAATTCAGAAGCGGGAAAACAGAGTGACTGTAAAAGTGAAATGGAATTCTGACAAATGATACTGTATAGGGTATGGGTTCACAGACAACAAAACAAAACACCCCAGAACTAGCAAACTAGAATAGTGCATATTCCAGCTGAAGCACAGGTGTTACTGTATATTCATCTTGTAAACTAGCACACTTACTTGCCAAGGCTGCTGAACTTCTTCTTTTACTTCTTAAACCCCAAAACCTCCCAGTCCTTGCACAGGAATCACTTAATCAAATGAAGACAGACCAAAAAATGTTATTTTCACGGTTTACAATAACATCAAGTTACGTGCCTAAGATACACCATTTTAAAATATAAATAACAAGCCAGCAAGTGTATAAAACTGGTATTTGAAGAAGTGATAAAAAGACAGGAAACTGAAGCCCAAGGTTAATAGAAAACCCCATGATTAATATAACACAAATGCAGATGGTCAAGAACATACCTAATTATCTCAGTTTTGGGATATAACAAACTTGCATTATTAAAGCAAAAATGATTTCTAACAAAAATCATGTTTTCCAGAATTATATATTACTTGTGGTGGCCACTCATGATCTCTCCATATTATTTCAGAAGTTCAGTTGGCACTAACCTGTCTTTCTAAGTACAAGCAGGGAGGACGTATCTGTTCTTATTTTTTAAGTACAAGTTCCTAATAATATGCAGTTCTGTAACTTAATTAGAAACCATTCCTCTTTCAATATTTTAAATAAAAGCTAGAAAAGAACCTGTTTTGACACCAGCTGTCCTTAGTAGCAACATTTCACAGCACACAATCTGAAAAGGTCAACCTGCCAGGCAATAAAATAAAACATTAAATAAAAATTAAAGTGAGGGCAAGGAAAAACATCTTTAGGTGAAATAGTCTTCTGCAAAACCAAAGTGATATTAAGATTCATCCTGTGAACAACACATTCCTCAGCTCTGAGAGAAAATATAATTCTTAAGAATCTGTTCACTACATTAAAGATAGAAAATCAACTACAAATCAGGTGTTAGCTTGTTCAGTACTCAGACATCATCATTATTACCACAGTATTAGCATAACAATCAAATAAACGCATTCCAGATAAGCATTTAAATTCATTTACTAGTGTCAGCCATGCTCTGCTTTGATTCTATCAATACATCCTGCTGCAAAAAGGTTAAATTGTGTTTTGAACATCATGTAAAGTAAGCTCTTTGTCTCGTGGCTCACCACAGACCTCTGAACAGGAGGCAAAGATCTATACCAGTTCGCCTTTCAGAACTTCTAATACATCTATTACCTTTCTGGGGGCAGCTTCAGAAAATGGGGGAAAAGCCATTCCAAAGAACAGTACCAAGGAGATCACACAGGACTATGGACTTTTTCCAGGCATGAAATTCTTAATGGATTATGTGAAATAACACACAAGCAATTCCTGTCCACAGAAAAGATTTAAAATGTTTTTGCTTCAAGGACAATCACTGTATGTTTAAAACTTCTGGTGCTGAAACTGCATTAGGTCCTCGACATGGAGTAATCAATGTCCCCGCAATCTAAACTGTGAAATTACTACCTCTCCAAGGAGAAAATTTTCAGGATTTCCAACTCATCTAAAAACCTCAGTAAAAGTAAACCAGCAAAATTTTCCTGAGATGACATTTTGTTCTGTTACTCTTCAAATACTTAGGAAAACATACTTGCATTCACTAGGAGAGCTGTTAATGAAAATCTGGAGTAAAACCTATGAGAAATGGCAGTGTGCTGGTCCACAGCAGGCACAATCAAATGCTCCTTGGAGTGGCCTAAAAATTGAGCAGCACTCACTGGCACAGCCTACAGGTGAGGGACCAACAAGGCAGGGCCAGCCTTCTCAGACACGGGCAAGGACAAGAGAGAGCAGATGCCAGCAAGGGTCTGTAGCTGCACCAAGGGAGGTTTGGGTGGGACATTAGGAAGCACTTTGGCCCAAAAAGGGGCATGAGATATTGGAACTGGCTGCCCCGGGGCACGCTGGTGGAGTCACCATTGGGGGGAGATGTTCAAGGAAAGCCTGGGCGTGGCACTCAGGGCTCTGGTCTGCTTGCCATGGTGGGCATGGCTCACATATGGGACTTGATGACCTCACAGGCCTCTTGTAAGCCAGTGCATTCCGTGATTCTGTGACATCACAGCCTCTGAGGACAGCACAATGGCTGGCAACTGTCCCCAGCCATTGCCGTGCCCAGAGCCTGAGCAAAACTCCGCACGGAGCAGCATCCAGAGCCTTTGTGGTGGTGGCAGCTCATCGTGCAGAGCACCATGGCTGGCCAGGCCTACTCCTGGCTCCTGCAGTTTTACCTGCTGCTGATGCTGGCCCGTCCCCTCGACCCTTCCAGCCCTGCTGGGAGGGACATGGGCACCTCGGGTCTGCTTCCTGAGGAGCTGCAGCTGCAGCACATGGACCCTGAGCCAACCCCGTTGGTGGACATGGTACTGGTTTCCTGGACATGCTTGCTGGTGGAGCTGCTGACCTCAGGCATTGTCCTGGGATGCTGCCTTGGCAGAAGGCTCCGGAGATGCTGGAGAGAGGTGAGGGAGGGGGGTCAGGCAGGCAGGACAGGGTGGACCCCGAGGGTGCAGCGCCTCTTGGGCAGCTCTTTGGCCAAGGCCCCGCGGCAGAGGGGGGCTGAGCCCGTGGACAGGAATCGGACCCAGGCTGAGCCCCGGGGACAGCACCAGGCAGAGGTGGCCGGAGCTCTTCTTCCTGCAGCCTCTGCCCGGGGCAGCCCAGCCAGGCCCGAGTCTCTCGCGCAGAGGCCAAAGGCAGCCCGAGAGGCCTCAGCCCGCTCCGCCCCTTCCTTTGGGATCCCTGTGCTTTGCCTTGCAGGAGAAGCGCCAGAGCCCCTCGGCCTGTGCCAGGCCGGGCTGCTGCCGGGGGCGCGGCTGCCCCAGGAAGCTGATCCAGCTGCTGAGGCGCAACCGTGCCATGCTGCAGCTGTGCCTGTGCTACTGCTCTCTGGAGAGGTGCAGAGCCAAGAGAGCAGCAAAGGGGGGCATCTGGAAGAGGAGGAGACTCCAAGCCTCCCCTCAGCGCTGACTCCAGCTCCAGCACGGCACTCTGCGTGCAGAGCATTGCGGGGGATGTGTGACCACTGCCCAGGCCGGGCACAGCGATATCCCCCATCTTAGGCATTAGAGAAACCCCCATTCTTAGTTGTAGGATTCCCCGCCACCTTTCCCGCAAGAAGTTCAAGTTTCCCTTAGTGTTTCGGTTCCAAAAGTTGAACTTTTTTGGCATAAGATTCTCACCCCATAGTCTTCTAGTCATCCCCAGCTGTAAATTTTGGGAGGAGTCAAGTGAATAAAGTCCACATTTTCTACACATTGCTGTGTCATTTCCTTGATATTCCATCTGAGAGGGGACACAGCGAGTGATGGGTGTGCATGGGAGCTCCAGACTGCCTCGAATGGAGAGCCTGAGTGCACCAGCAGGATTTGCAAGAGTGTGGAGGGCAACTGGAAAGAAGATGGTGGGCAACATTCTCCTGCCTCCATCTTCCAAAGAAGCTTGGATTCGATCCCTGTCTACACTCTGCCAGGGGCCCTGCAAAGGCTCCAGGAGGTGTCTGAGTGGCCCCAGAAAGTGCTTGCAGGACCCTGGGCCACCAGGGAAGGAGCTGGATCGTCCCTGGAGTGCTGTGAAAGATACCCAGAGGGGCCGCCTCTGGGGCCCAGGCAAGGGCTGCATTCAGGCAGGCAAATGCGTGCAGGGGCTCCCTGGGCTATGCCAGCCATTGGTCCGGCGAGGTTCAGTCCTGTTTCGTATCTTTCTGGGTTTTTTCTACTTTTTTCTATTTATTTCTTTGTATTTGTCCTGTTGACCCTCAAAATGGGAATCAGAATTCATTTACCTTCAACACAAAACGTGAGTTGTTGTTTTTAGGAATTAACCATGTGTACTTCCTGCTTAAATGACTTCTCTCTGACTTATTCTGCATCTGGCTCCTTTAGAGCACCATCAAACACCTTTGTTAAAATACAGATCCCTCAGTGGAAGCAGGACAATCTTGCTATTTTCTGAAGAATGTTAACTTTGATGGCTTACCCAGTTTTACATACCCAGTAGGGAAAAAACCTACAGATCAGCTTTACAATTTCAAAAGCTAGTTCCTCAGCTCTTAGTCACCAGTTTCATTATTGGCGGCATTCAGCAGTGATACCAAAGAAGCACAGAAAACAAATGGAAGAAGAAATGTGAATCAGCAGCAGCGGACACCACCTACCAAAATACATTTTAAATCTAGTTCTAGGGTCGCTAAGAGCAAGTTCAAGTGTGTAAATGGAGGCATTCACACAGAAGTACTACCAGTTGGTAGTTCTGGCATTTCCTCTGAGTTACCTCTTCATTTTTTTTATCTTTCACTGAAATAAGAGAAAAAAAACAAACCAATGTGACCTTTCAGGCAGAGAAAAGATGAGGTTGGTCTTTAAGAAAGCATTTTATTCTGCCTGTATAATAACCTGTTGGGAAAAATATGAGCTTTTAGCAAAATGTCACCGTGCTGTTGCAGTTGTTCTGCTACTGTGATGAATAACAGGCACGTCTGTAAGGCTCCTGCAGTTCACCTTGTGCAAGGGTCATTGACCATGTATCACTGTAGGGATCACTGGGAATAATGACGGTGCAAAATATGGAGGGAGCTGGATAAATATATACTTGCCATTTCCTTAGCAAAAAAAACCCCTCAAAACAAAGCTATAAAAATAGTTTGCCTCTGAATTAGGAGAATTTAAATTAACTATTTTATAGTCTGCTTTTGGTTCAGCATTCATCAATCTGAATTTGAATACACATAAGGTACCTACTTAAAGGTAGCCGAAGCTTAAAAATAAATTTACTTGTACATAACCTATACTGAAACACAAAAAAACTAGTGTTTTGATTTAAATCTGCTTGGTATTTACTTCATTCAGCCTTATACTCATTAGATGATTAAATACATGGGGAAATATATTCTTTGTTTCATTAAGAATGTATTATTAATTAGGAAGGCATAGCTTTATTAGAGTCACTGCTGATACCAACATTACTTGGATAAGTTCGGTGTCCTCACACAAGAACATTATAACAGCAGCAATGTTCAACAGAGCCTCAAAAATAAAGATGTACTTCGAAGTTTTTCAGATATCCTACAGTTGCTAAGGCATCTCCAGAAAGAGGAGTAAACTGAAAATAGCACAGGAAATTTTACACCCATTTCTCTTTTGTTTTCTTAACTTTCTTGTGGGTAACAGAAAACTCCTAATAAAGGGAATGAAATGTAGTTTTTACACCTGAGTCATGAGTCATCCCCTCAGTTTCAAGCTGATCCAATGCTCAGTGGAATCCTGGTAAGGGTCAAGTCATCAATATGAAATTTAACTTGTATTCACAAAAGTAGGTATTTTTTCTCCATTCTCCTCCCTCCCCAAAATGTATTAACACCAAGTAAGAAAGTTTTCATTTGAAAGATAATTATTACGAAATTATACTTGGACATAATAAGTTCACTACAAGATCCAGAGAAAGGAGAGAAGAATCAGAGGTTATCAAACTCACTATAAAATCTGGCTCATGCTTTCCCCAAAAACCTCATTTAATTTGCCCAGGATTTATAAAACAAATTCACATAATAACATTTCACATATTCTTATGTTAAATACTATAATTTCTGTCTGAAATATTCATAATTATTATGCTTTTCAGAGGTGAATTACAAAGTCTTCTGCACCCGTCTTCCCAAAATCTGATTCTAAGTGCTTGCAAGTCTATTCCCTTCGGAAGCAAAAGCAGCCCCAGGTGTCTCAGGATCAATAGAAACTAAATGACAAAGCTTGACAAAGTATATTAAATTGTCAATAAAGTCAATAAATATTTTCCACTGTAAAGATAGATCACCAGCTTATGAATTTCGCTAGTGCAGGTTTAGCGAAGAAAAAATAGGTCTTTACTGCCAAATCAGTTATGAGCTGTTCTACTCTACTGCCAGTATGATGTGAGTATAAACACCATATTCTTCATAGTAGCATCCATGAAGCATTCTACTTTAAAACTGAGTCTGCTTTTGAGTTTGATGAAACAAATGAAAATTCTCTATTAAAACACAGTGATGGCATCATGGTCACTCTTTACAATGAAAAGCTAAGAACTAACAGTAGATTCTTGATCAGATCTCCAAGGTTGAGTGTGCGTGGTTATTGTGATGGCCTGGCCCTTGCTGGCAGCCAAACTTCCACCCATCATTGGCTCATCCACTCCTCTCAGGAGGACAGGGGGGAAAATAAGAAAAGTAGGAACTAGAAAGCTCAGGCTGAGGTCAGGGAGGTGACTGATGAAACAGACTTAACTTGGAAAATCTTATTTATCAGCAATTAAAATGAATATTTAATTATATTATTATTCATTATTATTAGATAGTCAGAGACAGCCAACCTGACCTCAAGTATGCTGAAGCATTGGGCCAGGCAATGCACATCTTCTCAGGAGCTAATTTTGCCATCTTTCTCGAATGAATTTACCCGCACAGAGTTCCACACTGCAATTGCTAGGCTGCCAATAGAAAATATCTCTGGCTAAAAGTCAAACCCCAATACATAAACCATATTAAAGGAAGAATGAAACCTACACCATTTGATTGACCTTCAATGCCCTGAGAAGATTTAAGAATTTCGCACGGTTAAAGAGTTGCCAAAATACAAAGCAAAGGACTGATTTTTATGGATGAAATTTTAAATAGGCCTATAATATTGGACTTCTTAGATTGCACATGAAAGAAGGGAAAAAAAACCCATCCCAACCTTCAAATGCAATTTCAGATCCTTCTTTGAAAGTCTGGTTTAAAAAGAGGGGAATGGCTACAATCTCCCCCTCACCTAGAGATTTTAATGGATTAAAACCATTTCAAGTCTGTGAAAAAAGCCCTATCACAGTCCCAGTCAACATTTTCTTTCATTTTTTATTCTCATTACTACTTCAGAGCAGTCTAAATAACAGCAAATAAGGAAATTAAAGTTGCAATCCAAACGCTAACCCTCTGAAGTCCCCTTTTGCCTTCAAACAACTGTATGAAACTGAAACTTTATGCTTAATACTCTCCAATACATTTAAGTCATTTATTTGCATATCACTTGGATGCTAAAGCTGTAACTTGCATTTTATTAGCAGATGGGCCTGATTCTTGCCTTCCCCTGATACAGATTAGCAATGTTGACCCTGACTTTCTGGATGGCTCATGCTTAGTTGATAAAAATCTTGGCTTTTCTCTCTGTAACACTGCTCTTCCTAAATCCCACCTAAGGTACTAAGCAGCCACACACCCTCTGAAATTTGCGTTGTTGATATCTGCCTCTCAACGAGAATGCTTTGCAAAAACAATTAGGATCAAATCTTGCTTGTGTCTGCTGCAAAGAGGAGCTCTCTGGGTTTTTTACTCCTATTTTTAGAACATTCTGTTTCTAATGCCATGGCAGCTGTGTACAAATATAGAGAAACACCTTGAAGCATTGATAAACAGACGCAACAGAAAACAAAAGCTGTCGCATTTCCTGTGGCCATTTGTGGGTGAAATTGCATATGTAAAAATACTGCAATTATGTAATACAGTGATATGTACATGTTTCAAAGTAAATATATTAAAAGCAGATTATGCAGCATATATTTGTTACCCACTTTAAATTATTACTAGAAGTCAGAGAAAGATTTATTTGATTGCCTCGCGGGTTTATCTTCATAATTTACAATAGAGCAACTACTTTGCTTTAAATGCAGCTTTTTTTTTTCCCCTGACAGTTTCATCTACCTGGTCACCAAGCTGATACACGACAGAGTAGCACCAATGGTGCAAGGAACTGATTTTTAATTACATAAGTGGACCTGTCATGTGGCTATGACTGATATTTCCAAGTCCTTTCAGACTGCGGACTAACAGCATACATCAAATGTCCTGCCATTCCACCACTTCCTTGTGGCATTTACAGCCCGGCTTCCACAGAAGTTAGAACAATCCACTTTTATGTAATGTGGCTGCTGGAAGTGAGACAATGTAGCCATCAATTTGTATTTGGTAGGTCAGTATTATCCACGAGTTTAAAAACTTATTGTTAGAAGAGGCAAAGTCTCTCCAATCCTGCTGTAAACAAGAGTGTTTAAGAAACCCAACTCCCCCAACTTTAACTTGCTTCCAACTTTATAGTATTTACTGTTTTAGATAACAAAGGATTGTCTGCAGATTACTGTGGATTAAAATTAAGCTATAACTGCAGGCCTGCATACTGATCTCAAGTTTGATGGTATGAGGAAGTCGATGTTCTTCTTATCCATCCCTGTGATCATCATTATGCACTTTCTCGACTATCTCCAAGAGGTATTTTATTTTAACCCGAGTAAACTGTTATATAAAGTTGCTAACAGGGAGAATGGCTGCCTTCCATACGAATCAAAGTGGTTCCATTTTAAAGTGATTAGAACTGTGTCAGTCTTCAGACCCAAATATGTGTAGCCACTGTGTAATACAAAAGCCCTTATGAAAGGCTCACTCAGAAGATGCATAAAAACTTTCCATTCCCTAACACTTCAAAATTCCACCTGAGTAAAATCTCACTTTACAATGAAAGGAAAATATTTTAGTGGTGGTGCCAGGGACAAGGTGAGGAGGATATACAGTACCAGAAAGGATTCTGCACTAACGGATGCTGAGTATCCAGCCAAGAGACATATTCGTTATGGAACAGACTTCTACAAACTGAAAATAAGCTTGGCTGAGGTAGGTTTCAGTCAACAACTTGGATCCTCCAAAGGCAAAAGTAAAAAGCAGTTTAGTCCTTCCCCCCTCTCCCACTCCCTTTCTGGGTCCACTCCTCCCCAGTTTGGACAAAGAAATTCATACAAATTCTGTATGAAGTGTGTCATACAGAATGAGGACATAGGAGCTTCTTTCCATGCTCCAATTCAAAAAATGTGAAAGAAAAATGTCTGCTCTGCATCTTGTTTAAATCTGCCATTTTAAACCATGTTCTGAGTTTATCCATGCTCAGAGGTACTTACTTTCTAAATTTTACTTTTATTTCTCTGCTCAAAAAAATGTTACCACAAGTAAATTTCCCTTTGAATAGTCTGTCAGAGAAGAAGAAACAGTGTTTGCTATCTGCCACCAAATTTTACATCCTGTCCTATAATCTTATTTTCGTAGGCTAAAGGATGTCTGGAGAAGGCTGAGAGAGGTCTACGTTTGTGCATCCTAGCAGGATTCCGCACTGGTAAATACCACCTACCTAGTGTTCTTGGGTTAGTGGATCGAAATTTCTTTATAGAACTTGAGGGTCTGCACTCATCTGTGCTAAATGAATGTAAGGACATTTACATTAGGTTAGAAATGCAAACTTAGGAATAGATTGCCTCATAGGCTTGTATTAGTGCCTTTATTTTAGGTGCATTATCAGATTATATGGCTGAAGATATCATATGCTATCTATATTATGAACACACCCCTATATCCCTTGAATATAGTTTCTAGCACTAAAATATTTTGCATGCCATATGCAATGGTGGCCAAAAAGAAACTTATTAAATGTCATCAAAGCTAAGGGACCCTATCAGCATTGTAAGAGAAGCCTTATTAAGATGAAATTCTGTATTTCAGCTCATTGTGAAGTGATTTGACATTTCCGTGTCACATCTAATACTCCTATCAATAATGTAATACACAGTACACAGATTTCAGTGAGTGGAAAGACGGGTTTGTATGCATCAGTTATCTGCTGGAGTTACCATTATAAGAAACTGTGCTGTTAACCTGTATTTGGATTTATGCTTCTTTTCTCTGCTTTTGATCAAATCTATGATAATTTTTATAAGATAAAACAGAGAGAGCGGCTGGAAGAACAGCTCATCTGAATGCAAATGAGCTTTTTGTCCCCCCACATATCTCTCAAGGCTTATCTTTTTATTACTCTCACAGAAAGCAGGACAGTCTGGTTAGAGCCAGGGGCTAAATCAGAAATGCCTTGACAATCCACTGATAACATGGCATTTTTAGAATATATTTTCTACTCTAAGCTCCAATGGCTAAGGGTGAATCATAAAATTGTACAAGTCGATCAGCTTAGGATCTGTTTTTCACATGAAGACTTATGAAAATTCAAGTGTACTTTGTCACCTGAAACCAACTTTTACTTTGAACATCTACAACACACTACAGTCACAGGCCAGAAATATGACTGCAAGAGAATATAAATGAAAAAAGGACTTTTGCTTACTAGATTTGGGGGTTTTTACTGCTGAATATATCTTCTGCTATATTGCCAACTATCAGATAAAAAGTTAGAATCAAAAGATGATGTTAAGAAAATTAGCGTACATTATTCCTTGAGTCCCGAGGGCTGAGGTTACTTTTCATCTCTTCTATTATTTCTCAGTCTCAGAACACAGCTAGCCTGGTCCTGTTATATCTGGTCCAACTGCAAGTACCATTTTTTCCAATTGGTTTTCACAACTTACACCTCTTTCACTTGTGCAGTTTTATTCATTTGTAGGTTTTGTTTGGTTCTTTTCACTCATAGGTAGCAAAAATTGGTTCACGTGAAACGTATATCAGACAGATACAGTCCATCAGCTTTAGGGTTTTTGGGTTTCTTTTCCTTTTCTGGACATAGTTAACAGCAATTTCTGTACTTCTCCCACACAAAAACTAGCACAAGCTTCCCAAAAATGCAGTTTTTGAGAGGCATGCATGTTGGACCATAATTACATGTAGATCAGTGGAATTGCTTCACTAAAGGGGAAAATTAAAGGAGACTAACTAACCGATAGGTTAACAAAAGGTGAGCATTAATGGATGGATAGATCAATTTAAGTGCCAAGTGTCCAGAGTAGCTTTCAAGGGTGATAATGGATTTTAGTACCACTGTAGGGACAGATTTTAATTGTGCACTGTAACAGTGCTGTTTGAGCCATTATATGACTGAATTATTACTATTTCTGTAACAACTTGGATGTAAAACTTGACTCTGGGCTGAATTGTGGCACTTAAGGGAATCCAGGACGAAATTATTTTACACATTCAACACAATGAAATGTATTTTGCATTCCTGGCATTACCATTTGCCAACCTTAAACAAATTCTGTGCCAAGCCAATTTATTGTATAAAACCCATGCATTGGTATAACCTATGGTGGTATCTTCCAGAGAAGGAGAGAACAAGAAGGAAACTTCAGCATGTGTCCTAAGAGGTCAAGATCCATGCATTCAGTAGGAGAGAGCAGAGAACAAATGAATCAAGGAAATAAATAGGAAGAGAGAGAGGTAGACTGACGTAAACACTCTTTGCATACTTGAGTTATGCCTTGTTATGCCTCCACAAATCCATATGCAGACACAGTAATTCTATGAACAAATCCTGAGTGCTCCATGCCCCTCCCAAGCAAATCAGTAGATCTAAACTTCAGAACGAATAAGACAGAAATCTCCCAAGACTTAATGGCTTCATCTGTCATATAGTGACTATACCCTTGATACACAAAGTTCCTTAATCAATATTTACTTCTCGTATTTCTGTTTTAAAATTAGAATGCAAGCACCATATCCATAATGCAATGTTTCTGAAACTGAAGAGCTAAGACTCTCATCCCAATTAAAATGCAGCAAGCAGATTGGTTTTAACACTCGGTGGCATTCTTTTTATGGACTCTTATTCCTTCTTAGACCACATAGTTATAAATAATCCATGCATAGAGCAATTAGGCCTTTTTCTTGTTTTATGGGTTACAGACTCTATGCTGTGCAAGTGTCGTATAATATTCTAAAGCACTACAATGCAACAAAACACATTTAAATCCCTACATTAAGAGTAATTGAATAATTTTGATATTTAATTGCTCTTCTTCTGTCATATGATTACAGTCTTTTGAGTGAATCACACAATTACTGAGTCCAGACCAAAGAATGACTGCTACCCAAAGCCATTTTAGAAAAGAGCATCTTTAGCACCTGCAAATGATGAAATATAATGATGAAATAGGACACTGACAGGAGTACAAGGACCTGCAATTTTCACACAACTAACAAATCAGAAATCAAACAACAGAAAGTGCCTTCCACACTTTTTATGGTAGAGAAGCAATAGAGTTTTGACTTATTTTAAAAGACTGATCTCATGTGTTTACAGGATCCTGTGAATGACAAGGGAGAGTTGGGTGACTGAAATCAGAGAGAAAAGTCTGCTTCAGTGGCCTCACACCAAGACTCACATGGTTCTTCTGTTCTGTGCAGAACTTAGAATAAAACTGAGGCAGGGGGAAGCTACAGAAGACAGAGGCACACTTGGCTTTGCCTTTATTTTTTAAAGCTAAAATCTCTACTGTACTTTCTCTTCTCTTGCAAAAGTGCTATTTATAACCTTTATACTTTAAACATAGAGTAGGTTACACAGAATTATAGAATATCTATAGAGTTGCTTTAGGAAACTTTGCAGCAACAACTGAAATCTTTGCCCTCCTCTACATAGAAAAGATTCAATATTGCCTAGGGACTTACATTCAAGGACAGAAATAGAGTGAGAAAAATCTTTCTTAATTTTCTAAAATAAATTTAGTAGACTGTAAAAGACTGGGAAGAATATTAATCTGTTTGACTCATACACACTCTCTTCTAAGACATTAATTATGCAGCAGGGGCATTTAGCATAAAAATACAAGCTTTGAAATGTGAGTGTTAAGTGTAGTACAGGGAAATGAAACTGATAGAACTGATAGAAAGAGATTGAAAGAGGCTAATTAGAAAACGTCTGGAAGTGCATAACCATTTGACAAAAGCACTGTGGGCTTTAGCAGATTATTAATGGTTTGCAAGATTTAGTATCCAATCACCTTTGAGATCAGCTTTTTTTCCCCACCCAATTTAGTCTCAACAACAAAAATGCAAAACAGCAAATGCAACTGTTGTTTATAATGAGGTCACAAGCTAATTGTGTTCTTATTTCAAATTTTAGAGTAATAGCCCTAGGAAGATAGTGCCTTAAAATAAACATTAGTTCAGCAAGCTAAAGCTATAAACTGGAAAACTGTGACCACATTCTTATCTTTCTTGGTTTTTCATAAAAAGTGAGCATAAATCTTCGTCCTGTGGGTCTCAATCTCACTGAAGGTATTAATGCTCTGAGAGGAATTCCCTTTAGTAGGTCTAAGCAGATTCCATTACTGCAATGATATTTTCCCCAAGGAAAAATAGAATAGATAATGTTTCATTCCAGCAGTCACTCATTTAGTCATGTGGCTGAGGAGTATTACTTCTCTCTGTGTGCAATGTTCTGAAACTAGACCCATGAGAAGAGTGACTCGAGACCTCACCACCAATTTTCAATGGAATTCATGTAACAGCAAAGCCTTTAGAAATTATGCAGCAAGTTTATGCAAAACTAGAAGACTTAAAATCATTAGTTTCTCCATCAAAAGGAAACAGTATTTTGAGTATTTGGGAGGTAGATTAAAAAGATGACCCCATATTTTGCCTATTAATCAATTTTAGTAAGAAGGAGGATGTTATTGACATTACACATTACAACAGGGAGTCAGGTAGAAGTGGATGTAGATTACACACCTATCGAATCAATCTGCAGTGCTCTGCTACTTCTGTGAGCCAGGTCTTCTGATTTACCAGAGAGCTTTACATTTCAGAAAATTACGAGAAGTGTGTTTTCTCTAATTTTCAAGCCCACTGGTTTATGGTTGATCATGACACAGCATTTGCTATTATTTGTTAATAATCACACTCTGGGTTTACCACAGAATTACAATAATCTGGCAACAATCCCATGTGCAGTTGGATACAATACACAGATGTGTTTATATTACTTATTCAGAGATAAATAAACAAGCAAAGGGACTAGAGTTTTATGAAACTCTATATACTAGAATACTAAAACAGCGGCAAGGTGCCAGTGGGAATATCAAAAGTAGGCATGTTTCTGGAACTACAGTCCCACATCTGTGAGAACTCTGAAGTGCATGGATCTTATTTTTCTATGGAAGTATTAACTATTCAATAAAACCCACTTCGATAGAACATTCATAGCAATAGATTCTGTATAATAGCAATGTAGTGTTCATTTGAACAAATGCTTGCAACATTTAGGCACTTCATGAAATCACTGCGTGAAACACACAGTGTAACAGAACACGTGTCATTCACGTAATTTTGCAAAGTGACTCAAAGGTTGCAATTCTTTCATAAAATGACTGGTTTCAGAATATGACCAACATAAATATCCTTTGTCCTGCTTGTTTCAAAAATCTGCAGTAGCACACCAGGGAATCAGACCCACACTGTGCCATGTCATGACCTAGAAAACAGAAACCAAATAACAGCACTGGAACTACCGCTATTTTGTTGGCCACAGATAGGTTTATAATAATTTAAAGCACAAATGGCTGCAAAGAAGAAGAATGGAAGGCAAGGACAATAAAACACGGGGTGTTTCCTGGGAGAAGTTCAAGAGCTGTCTATCACTCCAGCAGCAACCTCAAGTTAATCAAGTTCTACAAGCCCTGGTTTGTCTGGAAGATGGAATGAATTAATGTCCAACAATGCAGAACTCCCTGAGGAATTCTTAATAAAACAATGAGGATTTTATGTAAAAGTAAATGACAGAGTACACTACTTTTCAAGCTAAATATTGAAATAGGACTTATTTTCAGAGTGCTTTTCAAACATTTAAGATTTGTTTTGAAAACAGAAAAGAAAAAAAGCTACTGATTTGCATGTGGTATTTACAAAAAGTAGATAAAGTGGCAGCAACATTATGTCCACATTTGCAACTGCTGGTATTAAAAAAGGGAAATATGAAATTTTGTTTCAACCCTTCTCTAAGGTTATTTTTGCAGGATTAGTTAGATCAGTAGTGACTGCAATATTAGTGGGAGGGAGAGGGGGAAGTTGTAATATTCGTGAACGATTAGGATTCTTTTTAAAAATGTTGCCATCTGCGTTAATAAAATGTACATACTTTTATTTTGCATGGAAACCCTGAAAACAGCATTCATGTGGGCATGCTTCATGGCTCAGGCTCTGGAAGGTATAAAATAGTTTGCAAAATACTGATCCTCAGTGCCATTCATCACAGGATCCAAACACACATTAGGTCTTCAAACTAATAGGTGTTGGGCGTCTTGCTTAAAAATTCCACAGCAACAGTTTCTATATGAGGTCTGCCTGTGAAAAAGTTTGCAGAATCATACCCCCTTGTTTTTCATAGTTCAACAGAAGTCCTGTAGAGAATCAGCTATGAATAATCTTATATTAATAAATCCCATTCAGCTTTACCTTTGAGACCTGTCCCACTGGAATTTAAAATTAATCTCTAAGTATTTGTTAGGAAAAAAAAAGAAAATTATGCATTACCTTATGGATGTTTCCCACTGAAACGTGCCTTTGTTCATTAACTCTTTTAGGTTGACTTTACTTAGATTCTGTTTTTATTCTTGGACTTAGTATGTTTTAATGGTTACAGGGCTATTAAAAATGGTGAAATAGCTGTGGTCAATTTTCCTTTTTTGGTCTCATCCACGGAGATAGCAAAAGTCAGGTCAGCCCTACTAAAAGAAACGTTGATCCTGCCGAGATCTTGAATCCAGGTTCTCCAGCTCCATCTTCTGGTACAAAAGTACATAAGAAAAAAGTACTCCCACAGCCGATTTTACCAGCCATAATGTCTTGAATATATAATGGGATTCCAGCAAAAATGAGGTTATCATTCATAATATATGACAAGATCTGAGTTGGTAGTTACTTTACTGAAAGGCAATAATTTCTCTCCCCAGTTTTCACATATTTTCCCCATTTCTTCTAATCCCCAATATGTAATGTAATTAATCTCAAAGATGCTTCAATCCATATCCAGGGACTAGATAAAAATCATTTCGGGATTGTATTCAAGATTGAAACAGACTCAAAATAAATCTTAAAATCTTCTGGGATTCACTTACTACAGATGTCATGTAACATGCACAGAGTTTGAACAAGTCATTCCAGTCTGCACCAGAATAACAGAACCAACTCAAAATCAAATCCTTGACTCCTTAGAATTTAAAGTTTCCCAGGATTTCTATGGGTTTAGTCACATAACTCACTCTGCAATGAACATTAAAAACAGAACTTAAAACCTTGTTTTTTTTCTGAAAACCTTGTTCTTGCTTCCTCTGGTAAACTGTATATGTAAGTGCTGAATATTCTAAACTATTCCAATGCTAAAACAATTCAATGTTAAGCAAAATTAAAATTAAAACACAGGAAAAGGCAAATCACTTCGCTAAATCTGGTTCAACCCCACCTTTTTAAAGCAATGTGTTACTTATGGTCTCTTTAGGATTAGGAAGTGCTTTAAGCTGCTGCTGTTCTCACTAATACTGCATGAAGACCTTGAGCTCAAAAAAACCACAAAGGAGATTGGCCTCAGTGCACAAACAGCTCCACTGTGTGTGGCTTTCTGACACAAGATCAAAGGAAATATTAATCCCCAGATTTAGTAAAATTTGAGTCCTTAAAAATTGCAGTCTTGGAGGTTAACTTAGGAATTTAGATGTCTCTTAGTCATTTTAATTATTTGTGATATTTAAAAGTATTTGTGATAGGCACCAGTATTGCAATATTCCACTATTGCTGCAGCTTTATTTGTGATATTTAAAATATGCTTCCTAATAAGCACCAGCATCACAATTTGCAGTACTGCTGCTACTGCCAATTTAGTTTTAGCAAATTAGTTATGTTGTCAAAGCACTGAACTGTGTTGAATTACACCATTTGATTTAGAGTCTTCCAAGATGTACAGGAAGAGACATCTGAAACCTGATGCAAAGTTCACCCCCATAGTTCCAACTCTTATTTTCCTGCCCAAATCATTATATTGTCACATGAGCTATGGAAACAGCTGCTGGACTGAAAGAGAAAATAGAGGTAGTTCTCCTACCTGCCTCAGTGAAATGATTTGTGCTTTGAGGTTTTTGAATGAAGAATATCATTGAAGATCACAAAGAACAGTGATTTCTAGATTTGTCCAGGTAAATGTCAACATTTTCTTGATGGAGGGTATTTTTCTGTAATAGAGAGTGCAGAGTTCTTTAATTTCAAAACAGTATTTGACGTGGGGAAGGGAGAGGAGAGTTGGGAATATTTTCTATTTGAATATAGCTCCCATTATTTTTGAATTACAAAAAAATTATCATTTTGTAGTTATGGCTTCTTACTGTGTTGCAATGGAAAAAGCTAGCACAGTAAACTGTTTTCAAATCAAAAAGTGCAACAAGGAAAAATGATGGAGAATAACAATAAAAGCACACTAAACAGTGGGGTGAATGCTTCAACAGAACTTAAAGGAAGACAACTTCTAAAAATTGTCTTCTAACATTTACTCTACAGTCACACCAAATTTGAAGCTTTTAACTCCTAGGAAGTCTCATTACTCCCTGCCTTCCTCTAATTTACCAAACAGTGAATTATTTACATTAAACAGAATTTCTTCCACAGGAAAGGCTTGCATGGTACTTAAAAGCCTGAATAAGTCAGGGGCTTCAGCTTAAATGTATACCACCCAAAAAATCCTTTCAGTATCTGGATTGTATTACCTTATTCTACTACCTGTCCATCTGAATTGTTCAGGAATCCACACCAGAAATGCTAGACAATGTCTGTCTATGAAGCTGTGATGTTTTTTCAGTTAGAAAAAAATTTTTTTTTAATTCCCAATTTGCCACAGGTTAACTTTCCATACAAATTATGATGTACTACACCCAAATCCTTGCTATAGCAGGAAGCTCACTTCAGTCTGGAAGTCTTCATGTTGCACCCTGCAGGAATCAACTTATTTTCCATAAAGGGCTGGAAAGCCCCACAAGAACTGGTTTTGGCTGAAGAACTTCTCCGATGTACTTACTTGTGGACTTAGCCAGGTCAGGGATCTATCTTATCTCCCTCTTCTTTGAAGTTCAGTGTGCAACCACTTGTACTGCTGCAAGAAGAACAGAAGAATCATCTGCCTATAGCAAGGACTCTTCTGGTGGGCAAAGTCCAAATTCCATTCGTCATACAAAAAAAAGTGAGGAATTAATGTTTGCTCAAAATTTCATCCTTGACTAGTGAAAACATTGGAAGTCTACGTACATGTTTAAAAATGGAATTGTCCTAATTTCTACCAAAAAAAATTAGATTCCACCACCATTTTTCTTTGCCCACTCCTTTACTGGAGATCCAAACAGCTGAGAAAGCACGGAAGAGTCTGTGGGAATGGTGGGCTAAGTTAAAATAAGAGAATCTCTTGTATCTTCCCTAAGGTAAGAATACAGATCACACAGAAGAGTATTCTGAGAAAAGTATTTCTTAGAGGAACACAGAAGACCTCAATTACTATCCAGTGAGGTGGGTAATACATGTTTGTTAAAAAACTATATGACTGTTTTTATACAAGATTTTACTTATCTATTAACTATCACATATTTTGGAAAACAAAAAGACCGCAGCAAAGTAAAATCCCACATTTTTCCTATATCTAAACAACAACAGTATTTCTGAAATGGAAATCCAGAGCCTCAGCAGATAAATATCACCACCTTTCTTCCTTCACTTTGTTCAGGGAATTTGTCATACCCTGCTTCTTCTGGTTTCATTCAGTTGGAACTTCTGTTTGCACAGTGATTGCTCTTTAACGGTTTGGGATTTAAACCAGTCCCTGAAGAGATAACTGACAAAAAAGTGATGTTACTTTTTAGATCCTTTCTAATTATTTCTACCCTCACCCAGTACCTGCAAACATCTGATCTCCTTCACTATGCTCCCAGCTCATTAAAATTGGAACACTAAATAAGAATATTCAAAAGATTGCATTTTGCATTGCTAAAGGCACCACTACAGTTACTTGACTCATCCTTCAGACTAGAAATAAATAAATAGATGCAGTCTAGGACAGGTGAAAGAAAGACACTATGGGGTTTTTTTTTTAAGGAGACTTAGTAGATTTGCGACCGACCTTTTATTAAGGAAGAGTTTCTAAGGGAATCAACTTAGAGAAATTACTTAATACTTAGTATGTATCTAATTGATTGCAGTTCTTTTTTTACAAATAGAAACCAACATTTTCACTACCACAGTTGGTGGTTTGTAATGTTGAGACTGAAGAGTACTGCAAGGCTAATTTCTCCTCCAGCCTTCATTATTTTTGTGTACCTCAGCACTTCCTCACCCTTACTGAGACTTGATGCAAATTTAAAATACCCTAATAGAGCTGAGATAGTATTGCAACAATGTTTATCTATTGTATCATTAGGGCTCTTGTTACTGTAATGTCACAGTTCTGAGCAACAATTCTCATTTTATGGCCAGGTAATTGAGCTCTATGATACATTAACTGATTTGCAGGGGAAATACATTAAAAGCTGGTTGGAAAAGCGAATTATTCAGGATCTTCACTCTACTTGCCTTTTAGAGCTACCACACTAGGACCCCTGAAGGAGTTTGTTTTATCTCATGTCAGTGAAGCTACAATTTAGTGTTTGTCCAAATAATGTTCACATTCTAAAATGAAATTGAGGTTACTGTGGTTTCATGAGTTATAAAGGCATAGTTAAAGATTACTGCTGATTCTTAGATCAGGATCACTTCTCAGCTCAAGGAATATTTAGTGGGAAGAGCTAAGGCAAAAGACAGAATTCAATGAAGTGTTGCTGATAAAGTGAGTTATGAGTTACGTATGAAAATGTTAACAAGGGTGATCCAGTCAGAAGTCCTGGCTGCCTGTGATTCAGTCTGCAGCTGGTAGCACCCAGAGTGCCAGTGATCCAATCACTCCTGAGGAACAAGTTTTTTAAAGTCACCACTGTTGTTTCAGGATCAGTGAAATATAGGACAGAGACAGAACTGATGGTACTCCCTCAGCATAAATAGAACTTTTCCAGTGATGAATTTGCCCCCTCTGGTCCTATCTTTGATATTCCTCTTTTAAAATTCCTGTTTTTATCAGCTTCTCATAAAAGGCTTTATCACTCAGAGAAGTGAATGTTAGAAGTGTTCATTTGAACGAAATAAAGAATTAAGCAACATCTTCCCTAACCTGATTTTGTAGAAGTTGGTTTTGTTTCGTTTTTTTAATGACCCCATGCAAAAGTAGGATCGGAGAAAGAAATTGAGAAGGTTGGCTAAAAGGAGTCAGCCGATAGTAACCTGCCAGTAACCTCCTGCTGCAGCTCACCTGCTGGAAGTCCGAGGTAAGAGGACAAGTGCTTCATTTTCAATCAAGTCCATATAAACCACAAAAAAGGCAGAGGGACAAACATGATTCATAAAGGCAGCCGTCTGTGGCCAAAAGCAGCGGAGTCAGCAGCTAACGTTTCACTTCTGATGATAGCCCCCTTGCAAAAGTTCCACTTGAGTACCTGCCGGAAAGTAGAGGTTGTTCTTCATTTATGTGTCAAACCATAACAGCCATACTTCTGTTGCTATTCAAAGAACAGGGGTAAACTCTGGGGTTTGTTAGCTTTAAAATAGTTTCCAATTTCAGGCCTAATAGAAGGCAAAATGGAAAATATCACAGGTAATAGTACTTAAAAATAGAAATATGGAAGAACACAGTGTTATACTCATGTTACCTATTGCTTTCTTCAGCAGAGAAAAGTCTTTGCAAACACAAAAATACATCATTTTTCCCCCAATGGAAAAAAAAAATAAAAATCTATCTTATAGCTGGTAAGAAAAGCCATAAAACCAAAGAAAGCCTGATTCCTGTAAACAGCAAATATTCTTTAAAAATTCAGTTTGGGGAGCATAAATATTTAATGGCCTTGAGCATGTCTTAGAAGCTCAGATTTACTCAAAATAGTGTCAAGAGCAAACAAAGCTGCAAAACAATCTCTTTAAGTAAGAAATGTCTTGTGAAAAAAAAGTATTTTCTTATAATATTTCACTATTTCACTTTATGTCTGAATCTAGCTCCAAATCCTAGAACAGCAACAGCGGGGGAGAGAGACAATGAGCACTCCTTTCGTTATTTGAATGGCTGTAAAGTTTTGACATGTACAATATTAATAAAAAGAATTTATTCTCACAGGGTTTCGTTAGAATAACAAGCTGGTAACCTTGTATATGTTTAAGAAACAAAACGTAACATTTGAAATAGCAGGACAAAACCTTCATAAAAAAATATATACATGTACTGCTAAGTACCAGATATCTATATATGTCTATATCTATAGATATCTCCAATTTCCCAATGTCTTGTTCTAAGTATTAGACAACTGGCTACAAAATTTAGATTTATTAGGTTATTTATTGACTATTAAGTGAATCCTGATTGATATTTAATATCACTGGGGACTATTAGTTATTAAACATACATTGCCTAGTCTTTAATAAACAAACTTTAATAAGAATAATTTAAAATCTAAAATAAAAAAAACAATTTCTGGAACATTTATTTTAAGAAATTGCACTAATAAATAGTAAGACATTATATACAGTTAAATGACTAGCAATTAATTTATATAATCATGGTAACAGTCATAGATATGTACTACAATTATAAGTGTTATGACTTGAAGAGTTTATTTAATCATAGTATCCAAGCATTATTTTCTAAATAACACAAAATAATTTGTCTGATTAAATCTTTGTTTAAGAAAATATGCAATGGGTATGACTAAGAGCTAAAATCAATGGCAAGTGTTAGCTTGGAAAGATAGAGATCTACTGCTGAGAAGTAGGAAGACACACAGAACATATTCACGTAGTTAACACACGTTCATACTATAGACATTAATTTTCAATAAATTTATTTCAGATAAAAATTGACAACTGTGGAATATTCTTCTATATAGATTTTTGAGTGACCATAATTCTGTCTGAAAACACAGACTAGTGTGTTTTCAGAAACTGTCCTGCCTCTCAGAAAAATTATTCCATTTCTACTTAGAGTTTTAGAAAAATATGTGACCAAAATAAGGCTTCATTGCATTTCAGGCTTTGTTGCTCTAAGTAATTGTTGCTATTATTATGAATAATTATTATTTATTTATTTTTAAATTATCTCCATCTAATTTGGGTAAATTACTGAAAAAAGCAAACTAACTTGAATATTTTAAATCTCTCATTTTAAAATGTGATATTCCAGATAGTTCAGCTCTCTGCAACCCTTCAGGGTTAATATTCATGTATATTTTCTGAGTTCAGAAGAAATTTGTAAATTATCTTAGTTGGGTTGAGTTAGATGTATGAGAACCATAGTCACCCCTCAAAATTTACACTCCTATTCTCAGCAATGATAATTTGATTTTTCTGCACAGGTTATTTTCATTCTAGCAGCAGCAAACCAGTTTAAATGGTGAATCACTTTGTGCTGCTCCCCAGGCACCACTAATCATGGTAATCTAATCTGCTCAAATTAACCCTCCTCCTGCAGTTCCACAGACAATTAACCCTTGTGTTGCAGTGGGTTGTGCAAATCAAATCTCAGCCCGTTACCATCATCTCCTGCACACTATGCACATTGCTCCAGGATCCATAATTGCTCATAAAGATTCTTCTTTCACATGATTACTCCCGAGATTTGAATCATGTCTGGGTAAAGTTCTGAGGAAAACAGAGACACCAAAATCCATCCATCATCTCAACACGTCTCAGTGTGATATCCAGGTCAGCTCCATAGGAGTGCCGGGGAAGCAGCCCCATTTCCTAGTTTGGAAGGACAGGCTGGGATATGAAGATGTTTTCCTAGTGCAGTGTTACATGGCTGAGGACAAAATCCTCTCACCACAGCTACTTTAACAGCGTCTTTTGACATTGCTTGTGCTTCACAGCCTGTTAGGTGGCACTTCAGAAAACATATTAGAACTGACCACGAGACAGACTGTTGAACTTCTTGACAATTAGTTTGACTTCCTTAGGACTTAGTTGACTAAAAACTCACTGCCCTGTGTCTACTACTCATGAAGGGCCCTGTCTTTGTCCAAGACAGTATGAAATAAGAGAAAAGTGGATTTCTTCCAGGTCAAAGTTTGTGCCATACCTGTGTGGTCTCTCAGATCCTTGGTTGGGAGAAGGATCCAAATCGTATTTGTTTACACAAATATCTGAACTGAAAATCAATAAGGTAATAAAATCCCCTTGAATAACCCATGTTTTTTCCTCTTGAGAGTTCTCCTGACTTTGGCCCAAGCTTGCAGAGCCATGAGAGAGAGAAGTTCCCAGAAAAGAGATAACAGAGACATAATAGAGGGCAGAAGAACACACCAAAGAAAGGGAGGCTCTGGAAAAAGGTATAAAAGACATATTTCACGTTATATAGTGAAATTAATATTTATCATCCTTGGTGGTCAAGAGACATCCTGATGAGCTGAATTACAGGTGGCCATAGAGCATCCAAGCCAAGGGATGGGATGTGAGAATCTCCTTGAGTATCCGCATGATCCTCAGGTACTGATTTATCACAAAAGTAGATATAAAGCTGACAGTAGTTATACACAGTTTAAGATTTTATGACAGATACATGAATCCAGAGACACATTCAAGACTGTGGACTGCTTACAAATAGCTCACAAAAAAAAATCAACTCTAAAATCAGCTTCCACAAATTCTATGGCAAAAATCCTTTAACTCGTGTTCTTCTGTATGTTACACAGAAATTATTGCCTTTGAACTAGTCATATTTTAAAACTGAATTTCTTTAATGGTAAGAGGGTGTTTTACAGGGTAAAATCTGCTTCTTGACTTAATTAGCAAAGCTCATGGAATCAGGTCTTTTAAATTGTGTTTAAAACCTATCAGATGCTATTTACAGATAATAATCATATAAACACAGACTAAGTTCATTTAAACTCTTGAAGGACAGTCATGTAACTTTCTTACACCACGCTGCATTGACAACATTGTCATTCAGTACAGATACACAGTTACAAATCTGTAATATAGAGTAAGCCCTGCATTCAGCAGCAACAGGAAATTTAGAAAGCAGTGGTTGTTAGAAGCAGATGGAGGGGTCCCTTGCATTATAGCTTAGAGGGGCTGTGATGCACTCCTCTAAGGCAGATCTAGAAATGGATGGAAAAAATACAAATTACATTCCAACAACCATTTCCTGTGTTGCACTTTCATAGCCCAATGCAATGATTAGCTCTGCCATGCTTCAAGGGACTTCAAAGTTATCATTAGTTGACAGTAAATAACCAGAATACTGCTTAAAATACAAAATAGTTATCAACATATTCCAAATGTTTTTAATTTAAGAGATTATTAGAAGATCACAGGATAATGGCTGAGTCCCTTGAGGATTTTTCCATCTGACAGTGCAGCCCCACGCTTTGTGGTCTGACACATAATGCTTCATGCTGCATTATCAACACTTTGGGACAGCAAAGATATTAAACCAGTCCGAATACATTGATGTGCAGGTTCCTCCCTCACTGTGCATTCAGTCATTCCTCTAAATTAGAAACATTTACCATTTTGCCATCTACAGGAGGAGTTTTATGTTGTTTTGCTGAGAAGTTTAAGAAAGCTCTCTCTGCAGGCAACAATGGATTGCACAGACATACAGAAAAGCTCAGATATTTGAGAAAATCAGAAAGTTTGGTTGTCTCACTGCATTTAGCCTGAGACAGAAATGGCAAGTCCAAGTTCTCTCACAATTACCAAGCTAAAAGGAAGAAGCAGTGGGACAAGAAATAGAACCAGTGCAGCAGCATTTTAACCTGTTCTATCCAAGTGTTAACACTTTTCCATCACATTATTCTGTGTTCAACTTGAGTATTAAGCTGACCTTTTGGATACCAAAGGATAAAAATGCTTTAAAACTTCTTGTCTTTCAAACACGAAGACACATCCAGTTTCTTTTCTTTCATCAGGGACAGTTCCTTAAGCCTTATGTTGCAAATTTTCCTGCCAAACTCTAACAACACATTTTTTCCTTCAATCCTCTGTTATTTGTTCTCCCCAAAGACTCAAGAGCTGGGATCAAATGAAGCTTTTCTAATGCTCTTTGCTGCATGGCTCGTGACTTAGAAGGGATAACAGTGGAGCTTATATGACATTAACCTTAACTTGAATTTACACTGAAGGAATTATATCCCAACAACAGGCTTTGGTTTTCTAAATCTGATGTAGCAGAGCAAGTGCTGCAATTACTGTCTTCAGTGATCAAGCTCAAAGCACAACAATCACAAGTATCTGGAGCAATAAATCACAATCCATGAGTCTGGGGAAAAAAAGACAAAAATATGCAGCAGTACCAACACAGAGCAACTGCACAACTCTCAGGAAGACCTTTAAGAGGCCTCAGATTGCAGTAAGACTGCCACACACACTCCCAAGAAGTCAGTGAATGCAAAGTGTTCCGCATACTGCATGTAAAGACCAATCTTCATTTATGGGGAGGTCTGTTTGTAAGATTTGATTCCCAAGTTAACTACAATTATGGCATAGGGTTTTAATTTCTTTATGGCATTAAATTAAGAATTTTTCCTTTGTCCTGGAAATGTTCTGAACTAATTCCATATTTAAATAACATGAGTAAAATCCCTATCTGGGCTGAAGGACACTAAATATTCACAAGAACATGAACAAATCCTACAGGCAGGTGTCCAGTACTGCTGCAGCTATAACCCCAATAATCCCCCTAACACAGCTGAAACAGAGTTCTCCACTTAGTCTCCACTTTTTTACTGTGGGGATTGCTTTAATCTATTCCCAGTACTTAACTGCACTCTGCTGTAAAAACCCACAAAAAATTAGTCACCACTGCAGAGTTTGCAATCTGAAATTAATGCCAAGAATTAATTAAGCATTAGGAAACAGAAAGAAACAATAAGACAGCTGTGGTCACAATGTTGGGATGCAGTCTCAAACATAAGCCACCTGAGCATTGGGGCAGCTTCTTTTGGACATAACACCAGCAAGGAGTTACAGGAAAAGGTTGGAAGGAAGGTAATTAAATCAGTTTGCAGATATTTAGAAGCTAATGGTGAAAACAGCGTATTTTTTTCCAGCAGTTAATAAGTGGATGATGAAGGCTAGTATCACAGGTCCATTGAGATGGAATCAATAGTTTAATGACAATTGAAATAAAGCTCAGCAACAAAAGTACCCAGGAAGAGTGGAGAAGACCCTTTCTGATACATGATACCACAAGTCCGCCAATTTAAGAGAGTAAGAAGGAGAACATGTGAATGACTATTATCCCTAGCAGAAAACCAGAAAAGCAATTGAGAGGAGGAGGCTATATCCCCTGACACTGACTGGGCAGAATAAGCAAGTAGAAAGCTTGACCTGTACTCTTCCCACAGAGGTAGGAAAGATTACATGAGGAACTTTTTCCTTACAGAAAACATGACCTTGTGCTTCTTTACGAGTAACTTTTCATTCATATTGGAATTGGTCAATTAACATTAAAAATGTAAAAGGAAAGGCTATAAAATCTGCCTCTGGGATCATTCATTTTTAATCATTTTTTTTTAAATGGCCAAACAAAAGCAAAAAAACAAAAACAAACTCTGTCACACTCCCTGCTTTGAGGTGTGGAGTTGCATAAATGCAGTTACCTACTGAAGTCAGAAACACAAACAATATAACCACAGGATCCTGTAAAGCTACAAAGCAAAATCTCAAAGGCTGTCCCTGCCGGTTTTGTTCATGCAAAACCACCTTAATTCTGAAGCCAATGAGTGTGTGGGGACATCAAGATATTCCTCTCCACAACTAAGATCACAAAAAAAAATATAGAGGCACTGATTAAAGTTCAGACTTCAGAATGTTCTTATGAGAGGTGGTCCTTTAAAATCTCTTCATTCTGACTTTCCACTAGAATGTCTTCAGAAATAAAAAGCAATTCCAGCTTTCATTATTTCTATGAATACTAATTTCAAAAACATCACTTCTGGCTTTTGGTCCAGACTCCACATCATTATAAGAAGTTCAGCAGCTTCTTCAGCATTGTTATCTAATTGTGTCATGGTTGTTTATATCATTTAAAGTTGGATATTAGGAAAAAGTTCTTCACCAAAAGGGTTGTCTAAGCATTTTCTGTTGCAGACACTTCTAAATGCAATTTAAAGCATCTGTTAAAGCAGTGAAGTTATCTGTGACGAGTTATGCAAATTTTATCCCGCTACAAAAGATTCAAAGTAAGATATGGGAATAAGTAACTCTAAACTGCCTTAGCTTCCAAGCTCACAAAGGTCATTATATTTATCAGAGAGTCTCAAGAAAACTCTTTGGTAGTGTCAGAGTACCAAATGTGCTCCCTGAAACTTGAGGAAAAAAATGTGTTAATAATTTAGCAAGTTTTCTCCTTTCTATTTCTTGAACCTCATGAATTTAATTTTGGTTTAAATGACAACCTCCCTCATTTTTCGGTCTTTCAAAGAGTACTTCAAAGGAAATCTAAGTTTTCTGAGTAAAAATAAAATAATATAAAATTATATTATATTAATTTATTTTCTCTTTGTGAATCAATATTAAGAACAACTGATGTAAACAGAGGTGTTATCACTCCATATTATGAAAACTCAGGTATATTTACCATTAAAAATGAATTGCAATAATCAGTGTCCAAGAACAGTTGTTGTCCTTCCTCTTACTGTCAGAGAACAAGTGTGAATTTTTTCTGCAAATGAAAGTTTAGTGGCTATTTTCCAATTTGATTTCCGCTGACCACGTATGCAGAATAAACCGACGCAGCAGGATAAATAATTGTGGCTGTTTCTCTATAGACAGATAAAGGCTCATGATCATTAACAGTAAACAATAACTGCCAGCAATAAACATTTACTGATACTCATAAAAATAATTGGCCATTGCGAAGCTCAACAAATTTAAGACAATTTCACATTAAATTGGTGGTTGTGCATTTAAGAAGACAGTATTTCACTGAAGGACAGGAAGTGATAAAACAGCCACTATCTCCTGATTCTGGCTGTTTAAAAAGACATTTTCTGAAACAGAGCATTCTGTTTTTTTCCTCCTGCATACTCTCCAAGGAATCACCATGCCTTGCCCAAAAATATAATGGGCGCTAGTCTTGCAGAAAAGTTGTGCAAGTAAAGCAAAACAAGTCCATTTTATAATTGCCAATTTTGCAACCAGGCAAAACTACAACTAATGCTCTGTTCAGGGAGCAATTTTGCTTGGTTTTCACCAGTCAGTGTCGTCCTCAATGCAAGAAAGGCAAGAAATTACTTTTCTCCTTTCAATCCACGAAATACACGGACCAGATGGGTGCAAGCCGATTGTTTTCCTCGGAACATGTTGGTACTACACAGTTATTACGCCGGCTCTGTGTCCGTCACAATCAGACCAAAGATTCAGATTCAGGACAGGACTTAATCATTTGTCAGCCCCAGTCATCTGAATGTCCCACAGTTACCATAAAAGTCACAGAAACATACTTTTTAAAGGAAAATTGGGAATGGGTGAATTTTTAACATTAACATTTTTTTTAAGCCAAGAGATCCCAGAGCAAGAAAATAATTAGACAGATCCAGTTCACTGTATGGTCAACCATTGGATCATACATAAATCAATTTAAGATTTCAAATTATGGCAATGCACTTTTTAAGTTTTCAAGTGGTTATTTGTACCAACTGCTAAAAACCATCATTCAAAGTGTGGTTTCAAAAAAGACACCTTCAACTAACTTGGCTTACTTTTCCGAAATCCACTGGATGAAACAATTTAAAAGGCAGAATGCAATTTTGTCCCAGGTACAAAGAGCTCTGTGGCCATGAATTAAATCAATAAATCAAATAAAAAATAAATAAAAACTTACGTACAAATGTAGAGAAAAAATGAAATGCTACTTAAATGGAAGCATTGACTTCAGTCATACCAATTTTTAGATAAATGATAAGAACTGGAGAGGGAAAGTGAGGAAAAAACATCGCTTACTTTTAGTTTCAGTTAAGGCACACCTGAAATGAGAGTTAATTACTATACAAAAATAACTCTCCTGTTGGAAGTCTCAACTCAAATGAAGTGCTAGAAATTAAAGTACCTAAAGTCACTGCAATTTTAATATCTTTTCATTTGACTGCTGCAGTATTGCTCTTAAAAGTAATCAGCATCTCTTCATCTTCGTGATCATTATTTTGTTAAGCATCCGCTATCATGTTATCAAGGTCTTGAAGCATTTTTGAGCTTTATTGATCATTACCTGGCATATGAGCCATCAAAAGTCAGATCCTGTGGATATTTAAGTTATAAGTGTACTCATGAGAGAACTCTGGTAACAATAGTTGACATCTGCATTAGTCCACAAGAGGAGCAATCTCAGCAGACTCTTTGCTCCATAGGAAACAAAATTTGTTTTGACAGATTAGGCTACCTTGAAAGAAGAGCATGACAAAATATAAATATACTGTCACAAAAACCAGACTGGTAATTCAGCTGAATTTAAACAATGAAATCACAAAAGTGATTTTTACATCCCAAAAGAAAATAAAAATAATTGCATTTAAAGAAAATCTTATTTTCTCGTGATCCAACACTCTTAAGATCCCTATGTTCCAGAAGAATCTGACGTAAATAACAGAAAATTTCAGATTACAGAACTAAGGTGAAATCAGTTGCTTGGCTTCCTTTTCTATGTGGACTCAGCAGGCTAATTTGTCAAGGACGTTCTCAGGGTGGTAATAGTGCTTGGCAGTAATATGTATCTGTAGAACTCCAGCAGAGCAAATAACTGGAATAAGTGTCAAGAAAACTCAGTTATCTGCTGTACTAATAACCACAAGGATGTACACATCATGCTGAGAAAACCTCCAGAAGGAACAATGTCATTACCTTAAAATTTCAGGTTGGCTTGATGAGCTGTTTCTTCCAATTAACACAGAAGGAAATTGCTGGGTAACTACCACCCTCATTTAGGAAGTCTGTCTAATGTTCACACTATGATGAGTTCTGAAACATACTTTTTTTTGAGGATCACTACATTTAAAGCAACATTAAATCACATATGGCAGCTACAAATTTCATCTCTTCATGCCGTAATCACAGACCGAAATAAATGTCTAAGGAGTGTTCACACATCCAACAGAAAAAGTAAAATACCTGAAACTGCCTCTGATCAGAGCATAAGTTAAATTTTCATTTTACAAAAGGCTGCCAAAATTCTGTTTCCGTGTTGAAAGTCTATATCCCTGGTAATTGTGCAGTTAGGGGAATGAGCACAATACTATAAAATGGTGTCTTGCAAATAGCATGAAATGGTCACTTCTGTCCTTTTCAATATTTGTTTTTCTAAGGATTAATGAAAGCGGTGGTACATACTGTGTATAACTTTCTCTATGAATTTGCATTTATAACTTTTATAAATTAGTATAATTTTGTGTGTACGAAGACTTCTTTTCACAGGATATTGTATTAGAAAAGAAAGCTAATCCTCATTTTCAATGAATATAGTAGAACACTAATTTATTGATCTATTTTGTGTTACTGGTTGTTTCTTCTATGTGAAATTTTGAAAATTACTCCCAAGAATTTTCAAAATATTCCATAGAAAAAAACAGTTTCTTTGGGCTAAGATGTAAGGTGTGCGTAGTTGAACGGTTTCATTCCACATGGTTACAAGCTGAGCCTTGACCAAATTGAGACGAGGAAGGCAGTGCTTTTTGCAATGGAAAGATCTAAATAACTAAACCCTTAACACGAGAAAGGTTCACAGAAAAATTAAAAGTCCTTGCTGAGCCAAGACAGGTAGAGGAGATCATTATATTTAGTAGATAGGAAAGCTCAGGTCAGAATACTGACCACTTCTCCTCAAGAGCAGCATCCATTGAAACACAGTCTGAAGGTAGAATAAGGTTACGCCTTCCCAAAATGGAAAAAACCCCTTCCAATCTGACCTAAATTATGTAATCATCTACACTTACCATTTAAAATTTTGAAAATAGTATCCAAGACTGTGAATCCTAAACTTTGAGCTGATTGACTGATTCTTTTGTTCTAATGATTTCCCATTATTTTCCCTTTTTTTCATTTTAGGCAGAATTACTACGAGCAGGAGACAACTATACAAAGCTGCTTAGAGAGAAATAAAAAATTAGCACTTTCAGGATAGTTTTTCATAAACTTGAAAATAGAGGCAATGAAGTTTACTCATGTCTGTAACACAGGAGGAAACATTTCAGTCTACATAGAAGAACTGGATATGCACAAACAACTACATTAATGGAGATTATTCTGGAAGCTGGATGGCCCACGAGCACTGGGATGTGTCTCACATCAAAGTTTTGAACGTAACTAAGGGTGCAAATGACTACAGTGCTGTGATTTAAAAATTTATGCCTGAAAAATCACTACATCAGAGCAACTTTTAGATCAGGAGTAACCTCTCACTGAAATTATCCAAAAAAATTGGATAGGGTGAAATGATCATGTCGCTGAAATAGTTCTGATTTTCAGGAAATAGAATACAGTCATATTCAGTGACATTTAAAAAAAACGTGGACACAACACATTCACATTACAGCATGGTACAGTCAACAACATTTCTCCTAATCTCCAGTGTCTCTCATAGTAGTAATGGCAGGATGAAATTACCAAACTTAAAAATACTATGTAAGAACTGGTATTCTCCCACATGTATGGGATACCTCTGTCTACTTCAGAGAGATTTATCCTGAGCTTTCTACAGTCTCTGTAAATACTGTAGACATTAAGCAACCACTGGAGTGTTTCATATGTTCCCTCAAAGCTTATTCCAGTAGTTTATGCTTCCAATAGGTATCAGAAAGAGCGGAACTCAACAGCAAGGGGTGGGATAATTGGCTAAAAATAATAGTATTATTGGCACATGAGAAATTAAAAGAATATTGATTACCTAAAGGATCTGAAATACGCACCTTATCAAGTGCAACTTCCATACTGAGGCTTTGAAACAGACACTGTAATTTATAACTTCTAATTTTGAAGTCATGTAAATCTGAAGTCCTCAGCCTCCCCCTCCAAAGTAATCAACTGAGACATATTTGCTATTAAGATTTTATACCGTGGCCTTATTGTTTACAATGTTTCTTGCCAGCAAACATACTGGTTGCATGAATACCTAAACTCAGTATATCCCCCACCACTTGTAAACTGTTACAAAGAGAAATGGTGTTTTTCTGTGCTAATTGTTGACATTATAAGTTACCAGGAGTAGAGTGAATATGGAGTAAGATTTTACCCAGCAAAATAAAGAATGCACATAGACATTAAACCCTGGATCCCAGCCCTGAAATCCTATTTTATACTCATTTCTTTGGCTTAGGGAAGACATTAGGACAGCCTGTAGCTTACTAGAAATAAAACATTGACACTGACAATCCTAGTTTAAGCAGCTGTTCTGCAGATGCAAAGGAAGATTTAAAATGTTTCCTGGACAAGCAGCCTGAAAATTGCTCCCTCACAGATGAATAAGCATCAATACAAAATACACTGTTACCAACCTTGTATTTCTATATAACAGATAATGAAAAACCATCTGTTCATTGTAGTTATTTGCCAAGCAGCCAGACTAGCATACCATTTTACTATCTGTATTTAAGATATCCTACTAGTAAACAATATTTCTTAACTGTTTTCATTCTGTCTGCACACACTGAATAAAAACTTCATCATTTAACCCACCTCTTTTCAAGGTCAGTCATGTACATAAAAATATTAATTCCTGAAAGTATAACTGTGCTCCTCTTATGTATTTGGAGAAGAAAGAGAGCTTTAAATTAGTCAAAATTAGTGTTAATATTTTATTCTGCAGGAATTCCTCAAGTTAAGCATAATATTTCTATGAACTTTTTATGATCGATATCCTGGGCTCTCAATGTCTAATTCTACTCCTAGTTGTCTTTCAGGTGTCAAAAGCCAGTGGGTATTAAGCGATCAATTGTATCCAGCACTACTTTGGTCCAAAAAAGAACATAAAGAATATGTCTGCAATTAAAATTCACACAATGGAGTATTTTAAGTGAACACATTTTAGTATCAGTAGCAGCACATGTCGATGATGAAAAATACACAATGGCATGGTACTCTGCGCTGTATTATGCAAATGGATGCAGCAAAGGTCAAAGCTTATCTCAATCTCATAATAATGTGGTCTGCAGAGAATAATTAATTTACAGTGTGCTTTCTTATATTGTATACCACAACTTTCTTTTTTATGTTGCAGAGAGAAATCATATCAAACGTTTTCAATTTTCTCTTTGGGGACTATGGGGGAAGGGAAGGCACATTTCTTTGCTTTCTATTAGTCTAATAGTAACACCAAGCTAAAATTAAGCACTAAAAATACTGTGTTTTAATTGCTAAAATGCTGTTAAACTTTGGTGTTTAGGAAAGAGATTTCCATGCCCAACAGCTGCCTTACATTACTACAGCAGAAGTGTTTGAACAATTTCCATGAAGCAAGCAGTACTATAAGGATTCAGTGATACTACACATTTCCCTACAGTGGATAACAATTTAGATGTATTATATGTTTGTAAATTACTGAAGCCTGTGCTGGGGATGGGAAGTGCCATCCAGAGCACAGAGGTTATCAGGTTAGTAGCATAAAAAGCCAGGATGATAACCTGCGTCTGAGGTGCTGGTGGGAAGTTGGAAACCAGTGTTCCCTGAATTCTGGTCCTGTCACTGTAAACCCCATCTTCTCTGTACACTGGTCCAGCTCTATTTTCCTCTGTCTGCCAAAAAGAACAACAATTTCTTGGCTTTGTAAGAAAAATACCCTTCAAGAGCTGATGTTCAGAGCAGCCATGCAAAGACTTTTTCACACCTACTTTTAAATACACATTAAACATGTAGAGTTTTAGGAAGAGTGGTCTTCTGACATAAGCCTCAAGAGAGCAGATCTCCAAGCAATAGGATGAGATGTTTGTGTTCTTTCAAATGCAAGGGATCTTATTCCTTACCCTCAAATACTTGTACTGTCTTGTCATTTTGAGCTGGAAGCTACATATAGGTGCTTGGGAATCAGGTGGGGTCACACTGTACAGGTGACAGAAAACTACCATGATAAGGAAGGTTTAATTGGTCCCACAGTAAGTCTGTCATTCATCAGGAATTTTAAGTCCCCAACTCTAGCTTCAGTTTGTTTAGCTTATTTTCCTTCATATTTTCTAGGAAGGTACATGCTTGTGGTTGTTTCAAGGGAACCTGAACAACATGTTCTTCATGTGATCCAGTGGTCTCTAAAGCCCATTCCCTACTGTTTGCACAGGTCAGAACAACTCTTGCGTGGTTTTTATCGCCTTTATGTGAGAAACTTGCACACAGGCAAGCACCTTTCTCCATCTCTAGAAGTCATCTATCACTATAACCTCTAGTGTCCATCACAAGATGCAGAACTAGACCAATGGCAGTGCCATCAAAACTAACACAGATCCTGTTGTCCTTACGTCACTTATCTTTACACACTCCAAACAAAACACCAGCAATTTCCAGGGAAGGTGAAAATGCTGCAGAGTAGTTAATGTTGACAGTAGTTGCTAAAAGGTCATTTGGAGACATTCATTAGTTGCTTGCTGTAGCAGACAGTCATTATTATTGGCAGCAGAAATTGGCAGAAAGCACTGCTATTGTCAGAAAGCATTAAAAGAGTGTCATTTGTCAATACGTGCTCTTCTACAGAGCAGCAGGCTAAGAGAACTCCATCTTTCAATTTAAGTGGGAAAAAATTAGCAAGAATATCCTGATGTACTTTCATCTGCATCTCCTGATATTGGCATTAAAGATTCTTTAGGAACTCTCTGTCAGCTCACTATCCTCTTTATCTGGGAGCAGAAGACCAAAAGAACATGCAGAAAGATTTTATCCTAAATCTCGGTTTCTGGGATTCTGCTATGAGTTTTTCCAGCATGAAGAATCTCTGTGATTGTCCACCTATTAGTCAGGCACATTTAACACTAACTCTATTTCTAAGTACAGATACTTCGGTATTGCTATCTAAATGCACTCAGATCTGCTTGCCCTGCATTGGTAAGGGGAAAAATATATTAAGATTCAAGATCCCTTTTTTTTCTTGCTGCATTTGAGCAAATGCAACCATAATACATTTCAGACTCAGAAGGTGGAAGTAAAGTGTAAATCCAAGTTGCATCTCTATAATTTTCCATTAAGGCATTCCAATAATGGAATTAATGAAACTTTCATTTTAATGCTGTCAAGTTACATTAAAAGCATTATCTAGCCCTCCCCAAGCCTACATTCTAATAAATGTCAAGTCCCCAATTATTAGATATTTAAATATTTGTGCTAAGAACCTTTAATAATGAGAATACACACTGCAGATGTGTGCTATTGTACTATTAAACTGAGATAAATAACCTGGGACAATTATTCCCAGTCTTAATAAAGCTGATTTTCTAATCAAATGTCAATAAAATGACTTGTTTTTAATATAGACACAATTACACTAATGATTTAGAGTTATTCAATAATAGCTTTCAGAATGAACACAGAAGCACTGTTAATTTTTTTTTTTTTGTGACACCCTTCCTTCTCCTACTGTCTTCTTCACCTCAAGCACTCAGAATCCTTTTCATTCAGTAAAACAGTCAAAGGCTGGTACTTGATTTGCATTTCCATCTCTGCCCCTGTCACAAGAAAGATGACAAAGCAAGAAGATGGGAGAGATAGTAGTGTATTTCATTGCTCACCAGCCAGCTCTACATTTTCAATTAGGATGTCCCAACACTTTTCTGCGAGAAAGAAAATGAGCAATTGTTTTAGTACACTTTCCCCATCTCAGTCCTTCATTTGACTGTCTGCTGGATGCACTCATTTTTCTAGAAGTTGAAAAAACTGAAAGCCAGTGTAATACCGTGGGACAAGAATTTCAAAGAAACTAAATGGAAACTGGCAATAGCAGAAGTGTTGATGCAAATCTTACATCTTTAAGGTTGCTGACAGCTTTGAGTACTGATTTTGACCTTGACCATAACTCTTTTCCCAAGTCAAGAGCTTACCTTTTTATTCTATTCATTAACAATGAAACTGAATTTTTAAATGAATTTGCATAGTGAAAGAAGGCGACATGTTTTCACTTCAAAGATTTATGTATTCTTAAGGGACTTTTTCATATGCCCTGTTGGTGAATCATTGAGGAAAAGATGGTTACTGTGTTAGAAAAGCAATAAAACATGCAATTTACTAAAACACTATCACAAAATATTATCCAGGGAAGAATGAGTCTGATTAGCTAACAGCAACAGATAGGCTTATGATTGCAAGTTTTATGACTATTTGATAACATAAAGCACTATTTTTTCTCAAAAGGAAGTTGCAGCACTTAATGCATTTGCTCAGCTTGGTGTTGTCAGCACTATAAATCACTCAACAAGTTGCACTCCTCCAAAATAGAATCTGCACTTTATGGTTAGAAATTTACAGTGTGCTAATAAACTACTTGAGAGATAACTTCTGATTTTCATTATCTAATCGAAAGAATAGTTATTGCTACAGTCAAAGGCATTTATTGCTGATAAAAATACAAATAATATCACCAGTTACTTATATTTAATCATGACCGTAACTGACCTGGAGCAAGTTGTTCCTTACATTTAAAATCAGCAAAAGATGATAATCTTTGGTGATGGGTTTCAATTATACTTGCAAGATATAGTAATACAAGATAACTAGACAATACACTTGAATGACAATTTTTTATTACATTTCCCTGGTTGGAAATAAAAAAACCAAATGTTTTCTAGTCTTTGCTCATCTTTGGGGCAGACCAAATTATTCAGTTGCTTCAATGTATCCACAAATCACATATTCTGAGTGTTCGGTTCAAGCTCTGTTGTGTTGATTCTATCACAAACAAATATTAATGGAATGCCACAATCACGCTTGTACTCAAGGGAAATCTTGAGGCACTACATCCTGGCACTGTCATACAGTTCCCAAGGGCAAGAGAGTCTTTCACTACAGGAATAATATTTGTTATTACTGTATTATTGCTATTTTTAAAGACTGATATTTATTTAAGGACTAGTAATTATTATTTTAATGCCACATCAAAGAACTTATTGACAAGACAGTGTTTGACACTAGAAAGAACCTGACAAAATGAAAATTAGTGCAGCATCATCTCTAAAAGTATCTGTTTGACTTGAGCTTGTATTAAGGAAAAATTAGGCAGAATGCAGCTGAATAGGTTGTGGCAGATCAGAAGTAACCAAGCACAAAATAAAAGCAATATAAAAAAATAAGCCAGCAGCCAATTTAGTCAAAATGACAGGATAACCTTTTCTAGGTGTGTGGTCTGAAGTTTCATTAAGGCACAGGTTCCCAGACTATTTTCAGTGGAGATGCAGGTATTGAGACTGCAGATGTTCCACAGACAGCTCATTACTCACACAGTGCTTCATCCACCAGACTCCTTCCAGCTGAGAAACTCCACAGACATACAACAAAGAAATATTAAAAAGTGTGTCAATGATATAGACACATTTGTCTATAAGCAATCATCATTATTACAGAGAGGTCACATGCCTCTGTGTCAAAGGATGTCCTCAGAGATTCAATAAAAGTCTTCCTAGAACAAATCTCTCTTCAAAACAGGGCTCATCCTGCAGAAGTCTTCAGCATCCGTACTTCCAGCTGCTCCATTTGCCTCACGGAAAGATCTCACTTCAGCCATATGGAAGCACCCGTTCACTCAATCTGCTTACCTCCCACCCTGCTTGCATTAACTGCTCATCTCCTAACAGAGAGATCAGTCCTATCCCATTTGTTTAGCAGCAGCCTAACAAACAGAAACTACAACAACAAAAAATTTCCTCTTCAAACTCTGACAAGCCAAGGCTCATGCAGTGCACTATGAATGACTTCTTAATTTGTTAAAATCTTGAAGGAGCACAATAAAACATGCAAAGGAAGGCTGTAGAACTTTGGACTGTGATGTTGGAATGATGAGCTACAAACATCTGAAGGAGTTTAACAAGATTCTTTTATTAGTCTAAATTGGGTTTAATAAAGTATTAAAAAAGAAGTTCAGATTCTTCTCAAATTCATCACAGTTTTGCCTTACAATGCTCTGGTCTGTCTGACACAAATATCTGCAGATTAATTAGTCCTCTGAAAGATCTACCTGGACACAAGATTTCTGTCTAAATAAAAACCCCTTCCAAGCTATTTTTCCTGCTTCTGTGGCTCAAGAAACCACCCATTAAACTGGTAACAACAGATAATTAGCCTATAACTGCAGCTGCCTGCATGTTTTCTGGTCTATTTACATATCCTTGAAACTATTATGTCCAATTAGTAGCTTGGATTGTTTCTCCTTTCTAGCAGTAAGAAGGGAAGAAACTCTTTAAAAATGTGATCTCTCTTAGGCTTTCCACTGAATATGCCACTCAGCTACCCTTAGGCCATAAGGTATAAGGTAAAAAGCTGTGCCTTAAATTAGTTGCTGCTTTTCCCTTTACCTAGTACTTTGTACAAGGTGCATGCGCTCCACTGTACCGATACTGCCAGCCGAGTACACTTCATAGTTAACAACCTGAAAGCAACTCTAATTTAAATTGCTCCAATATTACATGCACATTCTCCCTAAAGAAATGTAGAATACTTGTGAAACACCGCTTTTAAGAATCTTGGTTTAGTCACTGAAACACCTACACACCTCAAAAAAATAAATCCATTATAGCTTCTACAATTTTATGTTTTACTTCATGGCTACAGTAAAACAAAATGAATTATTTTAGTGCCAGATTGAATATTTTAAGAGGAGTATTTAAAGTAAAGTATTATCTTGACTAGCACTAGAGCATCAAAATACTTAGTGCCCCTGGGGAGGAGTTGCCTTTTGCTCACAGCAGATAAACAAAGACTACACGATACTATATTAAACACTCAGATGTATGTGTTCCTCAGGCCAGTTTTATTTATCAGCTATGCATAATTCCAATGTCTTAATTCCTCCTGAAACCACGAGTCCCTGCAGTTCCATCCCAAGCAATGAAGGTACGTACTGAACTCAGAACCCAGAGAGCACTGCCACCCAGAATTCCCAGTGCAATGCTCAGAGAGAGCTGGCCAAGCAGCTGCTCCTCGCAAAGTGCTGGAGGGAAGTCCAGGGATGGCAGAGGGCAAGATATCTTACAGTCTATCCTGTGGAGCAATTCTTCAACAGGATTTAAGAAGTGTATCAGTAGTAGACTCTTCTGTCTATCTGGGAAGGAGTTTAGCATTCTCCTTACCCGAGTTTACCAGACTGCTACATAAATGTATTCTCCCCATCTGTTCTCCTTCTTCAAGTGGTGTCACTGCTCATCTCCGAAGCTGAACTCCCATTGCTAGGGCAATGGCAGCTACAGACCTGGCTTGTCACTTTTGTTGCCTAGCAGCAGGTCTTCGGGATCTTCTGTTGTGTGACTTCTTTGCAAAAGAAGGTGCAAAGTCACCATTTGAATCCCCTGTCAAAACTGCCTCTGGAGATGGGTGATGTGCAGCACCAAAGCCTCTGGAATGACCAGCAGCTGTAGAAGCTGAGATTCTGTCACTCTCCAGAAACAGTAATCTGCCTTGTTTTGGGGACACGTTTTTGGTGCTGTCAGCACAGGAGCTTAAGGAAAACAACATGACTGGTGTCTCACATTGCTTGTTCCCCTTCAGCCTCGGTGTTAAGGCTGATTGCTTGCCACTTGTGCTGCTATTTTGACTGGCCTCAAGTTGCAGAGGTCTTTGCAGTGAATCTACCTGCAACATTCCTAAAAAATTAGCATCCCCAAAACACTTTACAGCTCTACAGGAAGGTTTTATTAAAGTAAAAAAAAAAATCATCTGAGAACACAGAAAAATCAGTGAATTTGTCAATGGTTACAGTTGTGACAGATCGAATTTGCATTTATCATTTTATACTGTTTTACTTATATTTTACCTATTTCAGAGGAATACAGTTTCCTCAAATATTCTACAGTTAATGCAGCATACAAATTTGGCTGCCATTACCTGTATCAAAGAACATTTTTGCAGCCACTTTGTTAATCTCCAGCTCAGCATTTGCAAACAAAATTCAGTTAGAGAACTTCTGCTAACATGGGATGTTCATGCACTTGTGTCTTCTTCTAATGCACTGTTTTAAAAATGAATTCTTTTACTGCAGCACATTTTTGAAAAAGATCGTGCTGCATCAGAGCCACAAAACTTTTACAGAAGGTAAAAATCAATATAAATCTTGATTGCCTGTAAATAAGATGGAATGACAGATCAGTTGCTCTTTGGCATTTCTGGCTGAAAAGTAGCTTGGGAAACACATGCCATGGTAATGACACAAGAGGGAATAAAAGTAACCCGCCCAGTATTGCAAGTGCTAAAAGAGCAGAAGGATAAACCAGGTCAGTGTTGACATTATGTAACATCCTCAACCAATTTTAAGGGATACTGTGCTGTCTACCTTAAAAATACAACCCTTACAAAAAGGGCTGTGTCCCACTCCTGCAGCTCAAAACTTCAGTTTAGAAAATTCTAGTCTAAATTCCAACTTAAGAACCTATTTTTGGTACTGGCTGTAGTGAATCCCCATGCCTCATTTAAACAATTATGTCATTAAGTGTTTGGATTAAGCACTTCTGTAGTCCATCTGCACAATTAAATACTAGTGGCTTTATGGTGGGAAGCCTTTTGCTACAGCGAATGCAGCAGCCCATCTTATTTACATGCAAGACAGCCATCATCTCATTCCCTACATCATGCATAAAAAGAAAAACGATTTTAATATTATCCCAAATTCACATGACAGCACAAATAAAGTGCTTTTAGCTTTACAGTATCCATTACAATTAATTAGTCAAAAGTCCTTGGCATAAACTGTGAAAAGCCCTTTCCTTTGAATAAATGGACTCCGTCAAAATTATACAGGCACCTGAACTGACTGCAAATGAATGCAAATATTCACAGGCATTTTTTTTACAAACAAAGGCCTTTTCTCTGTCAAAGTTGTTTGACACAGGATTTTACTGCCCTGGATTTCTAGTATAACAGAGAGCATAATGTTTTCGTTAGCAGATAAAGCTAAGAAGGTGTGGTTTATGATATTTCAAGAGATAAGGCCAATAACAGGAGAAAACATTATTATTTTATGTAATTTCTTTACCTTTATAAAGTCAGTAAAGCTATTTCACAATCACTCCGTTTATTCAGTGTCAATTAGACTAGTTATTACACTATCATAAATCAAGCAACAAATGAGAAATCTCCCAGAACCTCTGATAAAGAGAAAGAACATGCAAGTGGACTACAGGCTAGAAATTTGTAAGTGGAAGGGACAAACTAAATTAGCATGAAAAACTTACCTAAGCACTAAAGTTCTGTTTAGTTAGAAGGCTACTGAGTTGAAAAAAGCTCAAAACTTACTAATGAATTCCTTCTCCCTTCAGGAACAGAATAGCAGAAAAGAAAAGCAGTATTTTACTATTTCAATTCTGTGTTAAATCCTGTCTTTTTGACACCCCATTTGTCAAGGTTAATATTTGCCTTTCATTGTCCCTAAATAAATTCTGCTTATTATAGTTACTAAAGTTATCTAGCATTTTATAGTGGAGTCAGCATTTGCTCAGTTATGAACTCTGCATTGTAGGTATTTTAAACACTCTCCTTCCTCTGGGTGGAATTATTTCTGCAACAATGGCTATTCTAGGTGTCTATTTTGGGATGGACCTATATTAAAGCTACTGCAAAACACTGTCATTAAAATACAAATGCAGAAGTACTATACTCCTCAGATTGCTTCATCCTTGTTCCACAGCACTTACATTTGTATTGATTTTATAATGAATGCACATGAGATGAGGGAAGTGCTGACTTTTTTTGCTCGGCCATGTTCATTGCTGCTTTTCTTGTCTAAGCGAGGTGCAGTGTCTCACTGAACTGTTAAAATAGAATGACTGACAGTAGGGGAATAAGTTTCTCTTACAGCATAACCATTATAGAGCTTCTCTCATAAGGCACTAGGTGTAACTAGCTTAGTGGATCAAAAAACAAGAGTGACACCTGTGATTTAGTATTCTCTGGAATGCACAACTTGAAAGAAATGGTAGTTTGGAACTCAAGTAAAACACTGACTCATGCACCACCAGCAAGCATGCTCCCTGTCCCTTCACCCACAGCATCCAGAGATTCCACAGATTGTGTTTTTTAAGATTCTTCATGATGATGATGGTAATGAGTTAGGCTGAAATAAGGTACTGAAACCCTGCCAGTCAGAGGTTTGAGAAGTTCTCCTAGGACATTAGTCCCATTTTCTTAGCTGTGAGACCTCTTGAAGATGTCATGTATTTAGAAATCATATCTAAACCATTAGCTGGCACTAGGAAGATGGAGATGGTAATTCAGTTCCAGTGTAAGTACAGCTCAGAATGCCAAAGGAGAGCAATGCTGAATTCACACTTCGACACTGACCCTACCCAGATAAATCCTGTCAATAAGATACTTTCCCAAAGGCAATGCACAAGACACATTATCATAATTGTCTTCTTCCTCCACAATTAGTTCACCTAATGTGCTTAATACTACTAGAAATACCATTCCCATAAGACAATTAATACCAGGTGACAGACAGAATGTCAAAGCTTATACCCAGGTACTCTTCTTCAGAGACAGCTTCCTATCTGCTTCGCAGGCCATTTCAGAACTCACTGCAAGCTCACAAGAAACAGTATGTTCACACTGAAATGTATGTGGGGAAAAAAATTAAAATATGACACTTTGGCCCTCAAAATGGTTATTTTTACAGTACATCAAATTAGAAGAAACTTTGACACCTGTGCACTTTATGCGAACAGAAAAAATTAGTATTACCTGGAAATACTAATAAAAACACCCTACCTTTTGTGTTTGACACATGAACGGTTAGGAATTTTCCATGAAGAGTAGGTCTGTTCTGACAGACTGCAGAGATGAAAGACTTCCTGTGTTAACAGTACTTACTTATTTGATCCATGTCCAAAATCTGTTTACAGACACTACTGAAGAAAATCATGACCAAGAAAACCAGGGCACATCATCATGTACGCCAAGGGCATATGCCTAGGGCTTTTTATACATTACTAGAAATCTATTTAATATGAAGCTGAGGAGGAAGTTTGAACCTGTCCATGAATAGAGAATGTTTTTCGTAAGGATGTGACTGTAGCTTTTTTTCTGCCACCAATTCAGCAGTATTCTGCACCTTTGCAGGGAGGAAGAAATACAAGTAGTATAACTGCATGAAGTCTGTATTGACAAATGAAAAAGTTTCATACTTCTGTTGCCCATTCAAGTAGTTCACTGTAATCAGTCATAGATTAAACTCCTTTCCAGATACACCTGTGGCTGAGCTTTGAATTAAGTACCTTGGATATAGACAGCAGCAGAGTTGGGTCAAATTGTACTTGGTGACCTATTATTTTATCTATACCTCTATGTGGGTTTTTAATACCTTCAGCACACAACTTTAGATCTCAAAGACAAGGCTAATTGGACTTCACAGGAGGCAGAGAACAGAAAACATTATAATCTTCTGAAAATAACTCTCAAAGGCTTTTAATTTCAAAGAGGCTTTCCTCCTTTTTAAGAGATGCAGTCTCTTGCCAACTATCTCATAAGAACAGGCCAGTTTAAATACGTCACAAAAGCACAGCAAGCAGTAACAAAATCTGCTCCATTATACCAGTGATCCCAGTTGTTACACACTTGGGGTTACTGGCCAGAGCCCCAAGCTGGGAAACAGGAAGCACTATAGAGGGTGCTGAAACACTGCGTAATGACCTTGGAATAGGATCCACAACTGAGAGTGAGATGGAACTACAAGACACGCTGAAAAGTCTGGAAAACCTATGACAACAATTGCTGCAGTGATTTTAAATTTTGTTACGTACCACCTTTTTACTGCAAGCAGGAACAAGCAGGTCCAATGGTACGTGATGCTGTGATTCCCTGCTCAGACCTGAATTGTTCTCTAGTAAAACTTCCACGATTTTCTGGATAAATATGGTCCCTCAGCACTATTGTGGCAAGAAAGAAGCTTACATCTAAACTTGTACTTTTGGTACCACTTTAGGCAAGTTCTCAGGAAGTCTTCTTTCAGCCGCTGTTACACAGAGAAGGAAAGAGAATACACCATTACAAGCTTCCCCAGGTTCCAAACTAAGGAGATTTCACTACTAAAATGCCATTCAAGCAAATTATATCCTTCTTTCAACTTACTTGAAAAGAGCTTCCAAGATAGCTTATTTCATAGATAAAAATTGTTGCAGTAAAACTGGTTAAAATGTATTACATTATTTATAGTTCAAAGTTATCTCTGCTTCAGGCAAGCTATTTATACCTTTCATCAGGATTAACTATTTTTACCAAGTATTTTTTTAAATGTATGTCACTCAATTTTAATTCAATCCATTACACCTGTAAGTCTATTTTGGAGAGATTTCTGAGGATTTACTTCACAATAGATGAGCTTAATGTGTAATTCAGTGGGAGACAGGATGGGTGCTTGGAGAGATATGAAGAGATGATCCATGTATTAGTCTCCTAACAGAAGAATTTAGTATTAAAAGAGAGAGACATGAAATGTACACACTGGCTGGTATTTAAAGCTTGTTTCAATCCATCTTCTCTTTCATACCTGAAAAATATGCTGAAGCCACTGATAAAACTTGCTTTGGAAGCACATGTTATTAATGGCTACTAATACATACAGACTGGTGTGTTTGTCAATTGATAATTGCACAGTGGTGCAGTTACATCAAGAAAGCAATTTCTGTATTGGTTTCCTAAATTTAAACAAAAGGCTCCCAGTGTTGCTCAAAGACCATCAGGCACTTTCTGTTAGCTGCCAAGGGGAGCTCCTATATCAAAACCAGATGTCTTGAAGAACATCATGCAAATTCTACATTTTGATTACATACTGATAAAGCCTCAGAATATCTCAGTTTTACAGGTTATTCCTAGAAAGTGTGAAATTCTGCTCTTATAACCAATAGATCATTCTTTTTCTTTTCCTCATATCAAAAGGTACAGCTGCATTACATTACCCTGTGCTGCAACATTTGCATGTTGATTCCATTTAAAAATGTTGAGGTATTTGTTCAGCAACTTCCTACAGACTGTAGGATTTCTTTTTTCCCCCCAAAGCAAAGAAAACCCCAAGCTAATCATCATCTCTTTCGAGCACGAATGGAAGTGTCTGATACTAAAAAATAGCCAGGCTAGTATTTTCCAGCTACATTTCTGAAAATGCCAACAGAAGAAATGCCTTTCACTCCAAGTCTTCTGAAGTAAATTGATTTGGTTTGGTAAGCACTACCCAGCTGCCTCGGTGTCATCTGGAATAAGTAGATACATCCTTTGCTTTGTAAGATCCATGCTCACAAATTACTGTGCATCATACCTGCCTCAACATTTCCCTGAGCAGCTTAATGAGATCCTTGTTGACTTCAATCTTACTAGGTGCAAACCTGAAGCTGCTGTTGGAAGTTCCTGGCATTCGTTCAATGTTTACTTGGCACATTGTACACTTAATATTTCAGCTGAGAAATGACTGGTGCTGTATTTTGCACAACATTCTCAGAGAGCTTAAAAAGACAGTAGGGCTAAATACAGTCCTTTGCTTATTCTGTTGTTTTGGGGGAGATGTTTTCCATCTCCCTGCCATACATTTCTGCTTTATGCAGCAGCATTTGTTTACATTCGCATGACACATCAAACACACTAAAAGCTCTTTGTCATGTTTTATCAATGTTTCCCAGATCACATCCTGCTTCCACACTGACAAGTTAGACAGAGAAATTCTTGTTGGACAGCAAATTCACCAGACTCACAAAATTTCTCCAAATTTTTGCAGATTGATTGTATTCTGCTTTTCCCTTAAGGACAACATGGACAAAGAAAATGAAAATATATTTTTCCTTCAAGAAATAACTCAAGCTATTTAGCAAGTAATAAGAAAAAAACAGTATCTATTGATTTTTTTTGAATCCTTACACTCAGAAAACAATCCATCGTGCCTTGCTTCTTGGGTGAAGAGTTCAGATAAGATTCAAATACAGGGATGAGGTTAAAGCAAAAAAAAATTACACTTACTGGTCATGGACAGCTAAGGAATACCAGCTCTACCAAAAACATTGCTGTGACTCTTTTTTTGAGGAAATAAGAGATAGATTTGCGTCATTCTTTCAGGGACAGTACCTCAGTAACTCACAGCAGATGCCATTCTGTTACTCATCCTATCCTCCAGCTTTCAGACAGATTCATATACTGGATTCCCTGCATCATACTACAGACTGTACTCTCCATGGGAGATTAACACATCCACCCCACTAATGTAGAAAGAAGTGATGAAAGTACCATGAACTATTATCAGAATGAAATTCCTGTTATTTTCTAGTAAGCTGCTTTAATTTCACGTAACATGGATATTTCATTTTTCAAGAATAATTACAGGTTCCTGTGGAAAACAATAACTGATCTCCAAAACACTGCTATAAACTGTTTAATTAGACACTGAATATGCAATCAAAATTCACTTCATAGGTGACACCAATTGCAATTTTTTTTTACTGTGTTTTTCTGATCTTTATCTTAATGTCTATGCATTTCCACACAAAACTCTTTGGTGATAGAGTTACTTCTTGGTCTCTCAATCTTTTGAAGCCGTGGACATTACCTTTAAAAACGTGGCTTGCTTACAAATTTCAGGATAGAGAAAAAAAAAAAACACTGCTGATTTCGGATTGGCCTCAGCTTGATAGAGTACTTGAGAAAGTTTAACAATATTTCCTGCAGGATTTTGGAGTTGCATACCCTTCCTTTCGAAATAGCCTTCTCTAGTTCAAATATGCCACAAGCAACTTCTTAAGGCAATTCCACAGATACTTTTTGATTGGTCAAACACAACAAGGAGATTTTTAGTTTTAGTAATACAAAGCTTATTTAGTAATACAAACACAAATACTCAAACTCTCCAGTCCCAAACATGAATTTATTCCAGTAAAAAGTCAGCTTTATCTCTAAGCAACGTTGTCAATGTGTTCTCAAGGTTAAAACTGAAAACAGTCACAAAATGCAAGCAGCAAGAGCTGTACTTTATCAGTAACCTTTTCACTGATAGCAAAAATAAGAAAAGTGACACCATGATACTTCTTGCATTAATAAGAATGGTAATAAAATATAGTTGGGATTAGCATTTGAGAAGCTCAGGCTTGTGGATGAAAATGCCCGCTGAAAGTTATGCCTGACCAATTGCTTCTTAAAGAAACTCCTTAAAATAACGAGAACCAAATCTGACATTTAAAGAAAAGAACAAGAACATTTGTCTACTTAATTATGTTAAGCCTGAAAGTATTGCAGCTCTATACTTTTTCCTTTCATGATATTATATAAGCAGCATTAGAACAAGAAAATACTATGTATTATACTTCAGTAATTCCACTTTCTAAAAAAAACCCTTCGCACTGTGTCAGAAGCCAAATAATGTGTTTCCTTAGTTTATGATTCTACTGCTTTAACTTATAAATATATAGATGGGGGCTGTTTGTTTGGCTTTGGTTTTTTTTTTTAATTTTTCCTTTGACTTTATGCCTCAGGATAATTATGCAGTGATAATACCTGTTGGTACTATAGATTTCCTAATACTTCACTAGAATACCTCCTTAGGCCTGCCTCCTTAATTACACCAGTCATGTCAGGGAGAAATGAGAGACATTATCATCAAAAGGCTGAGACCTCAATTACTTTTTTTGTTTTACCTTGGGAGAAAAATCATGCTGGAATTGTTTCTGCAATATTCCTAACCCTTTGCAGTGATGAAGGAATTTTACTCTGCTGTGTTGAGTTTTACACAAAAATCACTAACACCAAAAAGCTACAGGCAGCAAGAGACAGGGTGCTCTTGTTTATAAACATTTTGGGAAGCAGATCCTTTGTGAGAGATCCAGAACACGTAAAAAATGGCAGTATTGATATATGCTGACTTGTAAGGGAGATAGAAGGCAGCATGGTAAACATCAAATGCAGGATTTTAATACAAAAGATATTAGCCCAGTTTTGGATAAAATAGGAAAACTGGCATCACTTTTTCTCTTCAGTTTGGTAATGGCTGTAACAAATACACTTATACTGGAAGTCAGAGCAGCGGAACCCAAGTTAATTTTACTCTTGTTTCCTATAAAAACTACTTACTTTCCTCAAATAAGAAGCATTTTCCAAATTATAATATTATGGAGAGGAAACTAGAACAAAAACAGACTGTCATCCTACTTGGTAAGGTGGCACAAGGAGGGGGGAAAAAAAAAAAATCACAGTTTTGCAGGCATAAATATTTTTTCTCAAAGCAAAATTGCCTAGATTTTACCAACAGAATGCTCTAAACAAATTTCTTAACTGAAATTACCATCTGGGTTTACAAAATCTCTTGCAGGTTGAAATATATAAACTTTCAAAGCAGGGATTTTGCAGAGTCATTTCCCTGCAGGAGAAATTGGCTGTTTTGATTCCACCATCTGGCTGAATCCTACTCCACCTCATGAAGTTTTTGCACAGCTAGTAAGATAGGTGGCATAAATACTACAAAAACGTAGTATTTTCTGTGCCATTATCATGATGATAGTTTCCTCTATGCTGTTTTCCATAAGTACATGGAATCACTCAGATGTTTAGCAGCTCGTTGTTACATAAAGCTGCACCCTGGTTTGGAATGTCTTGTCAACAGCGCTGCAATTGCTCACTAATTACTTATTGCACCTAAAAACTGAAGGTTCTTTGGCCTCATGGAATGCAACAAACAAGTGAATATATTTTTAAAGATTGCTGTATTTTGGGAAAGAAACACCAATATGACAGCAAGAAATTAAATTACCTATTGGTCAAAAAAATGAGTCTCTCTCCAAAACTACACTTTTTTCATTAAATAAATAAAAACAACAAATGCCAGACTTCCACTGTAAAACACAAGTGACATACATCCACTATTTTTCAGTAAGCAAAACCAGGTTGAGTACAAAAATAGAACTCCGTGATTTAATGGAGGAAAAAACTTCTCTAAAAGAAGTAATTGCAAAATATCTGAGGAACTCAAGCTTATCTGTTAATTATTCATGTTTCTGTTTTCATTTCCAGCTACTCTGGAGCTGCTGATGCTGGCACTCTCTACTAGGTTTAAGCATCCTTTCCGCTCAACTCTGCCAAATTAAACTGTCACTTTCTATTAAAAAATCTATAGCAAGAGGTTTTTAATCTTCTGATTTATACTTTGTAATAGAAAGTCAAAGTTTAAATTAGGACGGTATCAGCTTATGAAATAAAGCCTAAGCAGTGCAGTGACAACCCCAGTGAAGAAAAACCTCCTGCTTGCATTAAAGTGCACAGCAGAACAGCTTTAGTTTCTATCTTTTGGAAGGTTTTACTTTATACAGCTCAAGTCAGTCTCACACTCTTATTTAAAATAGCAGTGCCTGTAGACTCACTCAGGACACACCTAAAAGATGTCACTTGCCATCAAACGTCTGAACTGTCCCTGACTTTACTGACCTGCTACACCCCCAGCCTCTCTACCTTTCAGATGTATTAAGCAGGCAATGCACAACTCAGCTGTGTTAACACTTCCTTATGTGAGCTGCTCCTCCTGAAGTTTTCTTAAGGATCTATGGGCTCCACAATTCACTGTGCTGAAAATTAAACCAAACCAACTTTAGTAATTCAACAGCTCTATAAATATTATTCTCTGAGGGGTTTTTTTGTGCGATCCTTAAAAATAGAATATAGTAATGGCCCTATTTATTTCCCTTTAACACTATCTCTTCTTCACATTTTTTTCTTTCTAAGTGTTTCCACTGCCATCTTCCCCAATGGCATCACTCCCATATTTTCTATCAGCTTCACAGCTGAAGAAAATTTAGTCACAAGATGTGTTACAGACAGGGAGAAATTGACCTCAGGGTGGGGAGAAACAGAATTTATTAGGGTTACTATCATACAATTGCTCATAAAATGATTATTTACTGCAATTACTAGCACTCTCTAGCATGTCATGTCTCATGAACTTTGAGATCATTTTTAAAGAAGTTTAAATCACCTATAAGCATAACCTTGTTATGACATCTTTACCTTGTCACATGAAATTTTACTCCCATTCTCCTTTTATCCTAGGCATGTCTAGTTCACTCCCACTATTAATAGACCTTACCCTCTTGTCTGGCTCAGCATGCTCTGCTGTGCTGGATTTCACTGGAGCCAACAGCTACAGCTGTGGCCCAGCCAGAATCAACTCCCTCTTTGCACAGACTGAGCAAGAAGAGAGATTAGTGAGAAGAATGCAGAAGCTGACCATAATACACTCAGCACCCAATGCTGCAAGGGCACAAGAGGATGATTAGACTTGGTAAAAAGACTCATCTAGACAAAGATTCCTAGAAAGGATTATATTGCCAATCATATTCTATCAGGGTTTGAGAGTCTGAATCCTTGGATAAATTAGAAGCATAAATGTACACTAAAAACAGAAGTTTAAATCTTTTATTCTTTATATACTTGTCATAGCAATCAAATTTAATTCAGGTTTAGCAACCGGAAGGTTTCTGGTTATCTATTCAGTAATAATATGTAATGACATCTTTTCATGTATATAGAAGTTTTAAGATAAAGACAAAGAACCCATGTGTCCTCTCTACACCAGCTAGATCCAACGTGCAGAGTGAAGAGCTCTCAGAACATACTGATATGATGTAGTGATCTTCGTGTTCCTCTCTACCAGATCTAGATTGTCCAAGAGTGCCTACAGAAGGCAGTACCAACAGACTCTTCTTGCTGAATAACAATGAAATTTTTCAAAGTGTATTATTGTACACAGTTTGAAAACCCAAACACCCCCTTTAAGCGGCAAGGCGACCACAACATAATGCTACTGCTGCTTCCTGTACTTGGCTTATACTCACTCTTCTCTTGTGCTGCCCCACAGCTGCTTTTGGTATCCATTCTTTGGACCAAAAGCCTGATCCTCCAAAGTGTTACACTACTTCTTTAATCAGAAGAGAGCGAAGTTGCATTTCAAAGCTCCATAACTCAGATTTCATGTGGATTTATCTCAAAATTCCATTGCCAGTAGTTACACAGATAAACTACAGTGTGTGAAGTATCCCTTCTTTTGTTTCAAACCCATGACCTGCTGCTTCATTTGAAGCCCTCCAGCTACCACATGACTGAGTTCATCATTTATTCAACCCTTCTGCCCTCCACCCATTTCTTGCATTTCCAGAGTGAAGATATTTCAAGCAGCTGTTACTCACATGGAAGCCATCCCACAATTCTGACTCTGATCTCTACAAGATCTGCTTTTATTGATCTTTCATGATCTTCTCCCTCCTACTACAGGAAAAAAAAAACCGAACTTACTTTTTGGGATGACCAAAGCTTCCAGTTAGTGGTTTAGAAAGCAAAAACGTCTAGAACTGATCATAACAAGACAGAAGTGAAAAGCTGGTTCTCAACACCATTGCCACAAGGTATGACAGTGGCATCACAGACCCTCCTCTCCCCCTCCCTGTTTCTGCCTCATCCACTGTGCTTACATGAAAATCTGAAATCTCCAAGTATGTAATAGAAATTAAATTGAATGAGAACATCAGAAATTAAGCACTGTGATAACTGTTTCCCACTACATTTTCCACTTTAGAGCAGCACAAATGGGGCAGAAAGCCCCCATATGAACTACACATTATTAACTTTAATTATTCAACAATTAGAGGAATATTTTCATCACAAGACTTGAAGAACGCCTTTCTCCCATACAGCCATTTTTTGGCTGTATGGGAGAATTTGAGATACAGCATGCCCCATTTGCTAAATTCAACAATTCTCTGCTCACATGTGAGCAGGTTAGGTTTTAAACACCCCTCACACTTTGTGTAAGGAGTCTATAAACTGAACAACAACATTCACTGAAACTGATCAGATTTTTTTTCTATTATAAGCAGCAGACAACAAACAAACAGTAATTCAAGCAACTCCTAAGCCTAAATTCTACTAATAAATGTGATAGAATCTGTAACTGAATACACAAAAGCTGTTGGGAATTATTTCCACTCAAGAAAACAGTTTAAATTACCCCATCCCTGCAAGGGAAAGCAACGATGAGCTTCTTTGTAGTCCAAAGCTTTTCTGAAAAAAGCATGGCCACTCCAGGCTAGAAATAAATTTTGTACTTGCCTTCCTGGTGCCCTCAGAAAAGTTACTCTGTCACTCCTATCCTCACTGAGAACTTAGAAGTACACACACTATTTTTTTTAAAGGGGACACTATATTTGCATCAGTGATTTAACGCACAAACACTTAGAATGCCCAGGTTTCTTTAAGATTGCTTCGTGATTGGAAAACTGGAAACTGCTAGAGGGGTGATACCTCTGGATTAGGTATTCCTACCCTGATGCAGTTTGTCCTGATACTTGATTAATTGTCAGTATGAAAATAATTTTCTTCACGCTCTGCTAAGTATTCTAAAGGAGTCTTTGTCTGATAATAACTTCAAGTGCCAATTGCTGTGACAGACTCCTCTCCTTTGAATTGTCTGGATCTTTGATGAAGACATACCACATTTATCTTTGCTAAAATCTAAGGTGACAGTCCCTGAAGCACTCCAGCATGCTTCTGCCCCCATAAGGTACATGTGATATTCTACAATTACTAGGAAAAGATATAATAAATATCTTAATTTAACAATAGAACTGAAAAGTATAAACCCCATATTTTAAAAATACTGGAAGACTAGGATCTACACATATAAGGATATACCATAGGGAAAAAATTATTATAATGCTGCCATGTGGGAATTAAGTTGCAGTTATAGACATGCACCCTTTATTAAAGGCTTTTTACCCTATATTGGTCCACAAGGCACTGCTCAGCAACCTGTGATCTTTTCTGAGGATTACGAGGCTAGATGTGAACTACAGGAAAAAGCATGAGCTCCAGCAAGCCTGTAGTTCTTCCACCTTTTTCATTTTTATTTTTCATTCTGAATTTAAAAAAAAGTTGTCAGTGCTTTCTGTGAAAGCACAGTTGCAAAATTTCTGCCTGCTTCTCTCACCAAGCAATTCCAATAACTACATAAAGTAACACAGAAATAGGAACTTTAATTATCACTGAAAAATCAACCATAATATCAAGTACATTTAATCTGATGATGGAAATGTTTTTCTAATTCTGTATCTACCTCATACACCTTCTCAAATTCAGAGATTTAATAACTGTACCTTTCAAAGGAATTCTTGCAGAATTCTGCATCTGGAAGAAGACTGGGTCATTTTAATTTTTTTTCTTCAATGTATGTTATAATTCAGGGCAGATCCATATAAGTTTCCTGAAAAATCTTAAAACCTTTTCTGGTCTGGCCACCACCTTGAAGGCTCCTGTAATCACTGTGATCAAATTCAGCAGTATTAGTGTAAGTGAATCAGATCTTAAGCTTGAACCTGTAAAAGATCTGCCTTACATTTCTCAACAGAGAAATTAATTCCAATAAATAATAGCTATCTGCTTAGATTCTCACAGATTTATTTATTATGGGGTTATTCAGGACACATTATTTCTTTCCTCATCTGAAGTTTTGAACAGTGGATAAGTTATTCCAGAAGTTCACAAGAGGTAAAACTACAAAGCAGCTGAGGTGTTTAGGTCAATAACAAGAAGAAGAAGCAAGAGCAAAACAAAATTTTCAAAGATGCAGTATTTTCTTCTTAACACAGCTAGAAAACTTGACTTCTCAACTCCTAATAAAAAGGTAGTATAGTGAAGGTGGGAAGGAAGTATTTCATTTCCTTGAAACAAACATTACCATTGAAGGATCCCAACAACAGCTACTACCTGAATATTGGGAAAACAATGATTTTTCATGTTCCATTTTACTGAAACCTAACAAAAAAAGATACTAAATTCTAACAAAAAGTCAGATGTGCCATTAAGACTGGTTAAAAATAAAAGAGAAAAACCCTCCTTTTAAAGTTCTAAGCCTCCAATACCATCATTTCTTACCATCAGGTGACAGCATTGTGTAACACTTGCAATTCCCTGATTTAGCTGGAAGTAGAGGAACATAAGCAACATGAGAGAATTGCATAAGACAATGCACTTGTAAGCTACAACTTTTCTGATAAGTATGGGGACTGTTTTTAGTGCACAGCTGGGGTAGTAATGGACATAACCAAATAGAGACAGACAAAGCAAGCATGAATACCTTAGTAAACAAGCCTTCATCTTACTCTTCCTTATTAAAATCTAAAAGGAATTTATGTTGTCTGAATACTTGTATACACTCGTATATTGTCCAAAGGTTGCTCCATTTGATCAGAGTACCATTTACTTTCCAAGAGTCAATTCAGTGCATTTTAAGATTAACACTTTAAGATGCAGCTCACAAACCCCATTATGCCTCCTTTCATGGTTTTGAGTATTTAGCCATCCATACATATCAGTAGCCATACCCATGCCCTCTAATCAGAGAAAGTCATGGCTCAATGCATCAAATTCACTTTTCTCCCTGAGGATTCAGCTGCCTGGCTAAAACTTGGGCTAAAAGCAGGGAAACAATGAGGCAAGTATCAGAACACTTGTCATTTCTATGAAGGCACAGAGGCACTGGGACAGTGTGGGTATTTCTGCCTGTTCCATCATGCAAAATAGTACCTGGCAGAACATTTGTGTGCAGGGATATCCAGGCTTCCTACAGTGCAAGGAGAAGCACCACACTTGCACTGGCACAATATTGTGCCTGCTTTCCATGCCCTGCTTGGTTCAGGAATAGCTCAGTCGCCTCTGAGGCACTGCTTTACGATGCCATTTGTATTCTCTTCATCTCCCTCTACAGGTTTTCAATCGGCTCATTCATTCCCGTGATCAAAACAACAACCTATTCACTGGTGACTCACAGACCTACAGCCAGCTCTGACACATTTTCCTATATTCCATTCAGGATATCAACATCTTTTTCTGACATCTCCCCAGGGATGTGTCTGTCAACTGAGATTTCAAAGGGGTCTAGATGCCCACAGAATTGCAATAGGATTTCAGTTCCTCACTGCAGGAACATTAAAGATGAGCAACTCAAAACAGTTCTGACTCATCTTGTCCCTGAATATTAGCATGCACTAACCCACTAATGGTAAGTGCACAATCAAACTACGCACTGGACTCAGGAAACTAACCTCCTGTAAGTACTTGCCAGTTCTAAACTATAACAGAGCTCGCTCTAAAAGAGTACCATAAGAGTATGTGCTATGATATTGACCAAATTAGCTACTATTTCCTGTTGAAGGCAAGGGCTGTAGTTCAATTTAAAGGGGAGCAGAAAAATGATGGAAGAAAAACTGATTTTTACAGTCTGATATTTGTTTGCCTGTGGGAATATTGTCTTTAAATTTGAAAACCTGCATCTTAACATAGAAGTCATAATCTTTCATTTCATGGCCCAACTTTGGCAGTAAGCCCCATTGATTACCTACCACCTTTGGCTGCTACTGTAATATAAAACACTACACAAGGTTGTTACCTGCCTTACTGAAGAACAGATGAGTTTATAGGCTGGCAATCTCAGTTTATAAGAAGGTATCAAGTAATCTTGGTATAACTGGTCTAAGTGCATTTCCATATCCACAGTCTTTAATCACAGAACCTTAAAACAAGTTTGTCCTGGGAGGGACCTTAAAGACCATCTAGTTACAACACCCCTGTCATGGCCCTAGTTTTTAATCCTGAATATTTTTTCAGCAATAACTTAAGTGTTTTGTTGGTGCTGTTGATGGAAATACGCAAATAAGTAATTGTTTAAGTGCCGCCATATGTTCAGCTGTAGCACAGTCTGGCGCAGAGACACAGCAGAAATTTTGCTAACAATTACACCTTCAAGTTTATGATTTAAACCACCATGAAACATATTAATATCTACTGTGGATGTTCTTCCAACTGCAGTGTAAAGGTGATATCAATCAAGACCTAACTTTTCATGGGATTAAGCCTTTGCATAAATATTAATCCTTTTACTCTGTCTAGAGCTGTGAAGAACTTCGTAATATAGGCCGCTTCCTATTTTATGTTTTAGGAGCATGAACTGCTTATGGTGCATTTTTATAATGAAATGTGCACTGCTAATGTGATTTTTTTTCCTTTTGCACAACACTGTAGAAATATTAGCTTCAATCTTTGCGCTAATTATTGAAATCTGCTTTCAGTGAGAGAAAATGCTCAAAAGCACCATCTGTTTTCATAGAAATAACTGTGTATTTTAAATAGGAACTATTATTTTTTTTGTTGAAATTTGAATGGTTTTACTGCACAATAACTTACATTATGTGGTATGTATTTTTTTTTACCATTTCATTAGATCCCTATGCAGTTTTCTGAGACAAATGCCATTCATAAGCAATGAATGTTTGAATCAAGTAATTGCTCAGAAAACCTCCAGTATTATCCTGAACTATATAAGAGGAGTCATGTTTTTGGTACTGGCATGTCAGCAAAACAGCTCATCACCCATTAACTGCCTCATTCCATTGTGTTTCACAACCATTCTCAATCTGCAGAAACTGAAAAAAGGCAGTCTCAGCATGGATGCCATCACTACAAAAAGAACCCTACATCTTCTGTTCAGTTTCTGCATCTCCTCATGTCTAATTTCCTGTACAGCACTCAGTGTGTGGTAAGCAATTTGCAAAAGGTGCACTAGTCCAAAAATAAACACAACTTCAGAATACATTTGATTACTGTTCAGAAAAACAACTGACAATTAGCTGATTACAAAAAGCACTAATCTTAAAAACAATAACTCTCACTGAGCTGAAACCCTATAAATATCTAAAATTTGCTTGGATGCCAGCTTCACCATCCATGCCGCTTGTGTCGCATAATAACCAGTTCCTGCTTCAGAGCAACTGAAGAAACAGCAATCATAATTTTAGATAAATATACTGATTGTCATGGGGCTGTAAATCTGTTGGGAGACAAAGTTTCCTTGCTGCAGAGAACAGTAAATACCAGATGTGTTTCCAATTAGACTTATCTGCTCAGGGAAGGTGGGATTTTTGTCTCCCTTCAAGGCTACTCCTTTAGGAGAAACAATAAAAAAAGAAGTTATGACTGTGACACTGAGCCTACCAAGCAGGATTACACTGAATTTAAGGACTAATACTTAAAAAAAAATGTTCCTTTATCTCACCCTCAAATGGTTGTGGTGGGTTGACCTTGTCCAGATGTCAGGACCTCCTGCCCAGCCAGCTGCTCTCTCACTCTCTCTCCGCAACAGAATAGGGTGATAAAATAAGATGAAAAATCTCATGGGTCAAGATAAAGACAGTGTGATTATTTTCCACTTATTATCACAGGGAAAACAGACCTAAGGATAAATTAGTTTAATGGAACACCAATTAAAAATAAAGATGGATGATGAGGGAAAAAAAAAAAAGAAAAAAGCTAAAATAACTTCCCCAGCCACCATCTCTTCATTCCAGGCCAAACATCAATCCTTAACTTCCTATTTCTTTACCTCCTCCCACCACAACCAAGTGGCACAGAGGGCATGAGGAATGGGGGGGGTTTTGATTAATCTGTAAAGTGTCTTTTCTCCTGCTCCTTCCTCATATTTTTCCCTCTGCTCCATCATGGGTCCTCCCCATGGGCTGCAGTCCTTCAGGATTGTAGTGGTTTGGTCCAAAATACTCATTACTGTTTATCTGCTGTGAGATAAGAATTAGGAGAAATGCAAAACAGGCACCAAACTTGAAAGAATATAAAGAAGTTTATTAACAGACCTAAAAGAAGAAGGAAAAAAATTATACCACCTTCAGAACTCTCCTCCTCCCCCCACCTTCCTCCCTTCTCCCACTGACAATGTGAAAAGACAACCCTTAAGATGTTCAGTCTGTTTACCACTTCCATAATAACCTTGTTCAGTCCATTTAGAAAGAGAAGTCTCTTCTTGCTCATGCTATGAAAACATTATCACAACGAGACAGCCGCCCACTTCCAAATATTGTTCAGTCCATTTAGGAAGAGGAGTCTCTGCCTGCGTGTGAGTCCTTTCCCCCGACTTGCAGCTTTTCCCGCAACTGCCTTCGAGGGTCCACTCTTGAAGTTTTTTGGGGTACAATTTTAAGGTTGAGCCGTTCAGAAACAAAAACAGAGGCCCTTCTCCTTCCCTGGGAGCAAAGGGTCTTCATCATCTTCATCTTTAGGACTATCTCTGGGAGCATCTCTACGGACTGAGGTTTTCTCCTTTCCCGTTCGGAGCAAAAGTCCTCATCTGGTTCATCTCTACGGACTGAGGTTTTCTCCTTTCCCGTTTGGAGCAAAAGTCCTCATCTGGTTCATCTCTCCCTGTCCAAACTTCTCATGAAATTACAGCTGCGTCAGCATCTGCCTATCTCAGCGCAGGTGCTTTTGCTCACGAGTTGAACACTCCACCCCCCATATCTTCATGAAATTACAACAGGATACTCTGATATATCATAGCTTCACAACAGAATTTCAGCTTTAAGCATCTCCTCTCTCTCTCTTCCCTCAGGTTTTCAGCTCTTCACAGCAATAAAAGGGTTAATCTCACCTCGGCCTTGCAGCTTTGCAGCTGGAATGTTGAATTTTTCTTATCGAAGTGGAGAGGGGGGAGAGCCGAGCCGCTCCGGCTGCCCACGGCAAGGCAGTGGGGGGGGGTTCCACGGCTGGAACAGGTCCATGGCTTCAGGATGGCCGTGGCCCGGCCCGGCCTGGCCCAGGCAGGGCCTGGCCGGGCCCGCTGGCCCCCACACGGGGCCCGCAGCCACCTGTGCCAGCGCCGGAAACGAGAGAGAGCTTGGAGGGGGAGTTTGCCTATTCTTAAATGTGGATCACAGAGGTGATCACAACTTTAAGTGGCTTAGAGAATTGTCCATATTCAAACTGGCCAGCTGATAGGTTCTGTCAGTTCCCAGAGGAAACTGTAAGCACCCCTTAGCAAGGACGTCCCTTCCGGGACTATGCTTGCTAACCTATGACAAGGATAAACCAGAGATGGGTCCCTCCAAAGGCTAACTTGATATTCCATGTCTGACAGAGAGGATTTCACATGTGTTTGAGGTATGGACTTATCTCAAACCATTTCATTCACTTAATCTCATCCTGGAAAAGGTACACACACTTATTAAGTTTAAGTTCAGTTCCTCAAATCTGCAAGACCAAGACAACACTGGAGTGAAATCAGAAATAATGTACAAATTATTTTGGCACATACTTCCTGAAGTCATTTCTGCAAAGTAGCTCGCCCTCTTGAAAACCACCCAAAAACTCAGTAATCCAAACTGTAATAAAGCTATGAAGCAGCCAAATTATGGCAATTACTATAAATAGTCTATGTCAAGACAGGGCTTGTGATAAAAACTCCAGATGACTTAGAGACAGAAAAAATGTGATGTGACAAAAATCTCACTTATCCATTCCCGTCTATCTTAATATTCCTCCAAGAAAGCTCTTACCTGTCTATGTAATTAAATTACCAGTGATGTTACAAGCTCAGGACCCAAGGACTTCATTTGCAGGTGTCAGTCATTTTCAAAGAGCCCCATTCATAGCTGAAAAAGTCACAAATTGAACAATGACATGTCCTTGATAGTGCTGGCAGTGACAGCAGCTCTTTTCCAGTCTTTCAGAGAACAACAAAAACACATTTTCTCCACTTAGAAATAATCAACAACTTGAGTCTAGGTTGAGTTTATCTCAATAGGTCTCCTGATGCAATTATATGGGTCTTGCCAAGGGTAGCCACCAAATTTGCTGCTAACACACTGCACATCACAGTTACGATGCAGGCTTCATATGAATATAATTTATTTTTCTCAAGATGAAGTACACTACTTCTAGAACCATTTGGAATGTGCATTGTATCAGCTTTTACCTGTCTGGTTTTACACATGAAAGTTGCTGAAAACCTTCTGGGATGCATCTACACTGCATTTCTCACACATTAACTGTAAGACTACAAAATATTTCCTTGAAAGAAACAAAGGTTCCCCAAAACACAAATTCTGAATAATGCAGTAACATGAAGATATGAAGTTAATTTTAATGCGACTTAGCTTCTTAAACACACTGACAAGATATTACCCAAAACATTTCCTTATGTAAAGGAAGCACACAAAAACTTCATTTTTTGCACAATATAAACCATAGTTAAAATTTCAGCAAGCATTCAAAATCAGAATGTGTCCACAATATAAAATGGTAGGAGACCACTGAGAAGACTCAGATCTCCGTTCTATAAAGGAGGTGGGAATTTATCTTCAAATCCTTTAGTTCAAAAGTCATCTCTGCTAGAATATTCACCCTTTTTTTGCACTTCAAAATCCTTATTAAAGGGCAAGACCTCATAACTTCAGCTACAGGAAAATATAAGTCTTCTCTGTAGGTGAAAGGGCACAACATTTTTTAGCTTTTAATCTCCAAAGAAACATATACCTCTGCACGTAATTCTCCACATCAGAGGAGACTGACAAGCACAGAAACCTACAGTCGTAAGGATTTCAAGGCTCAGAAGGCCCAGCAAGTAGGATAATTTCTCCTGGTGAAGCATTCATGGTATGTGGGTAATGTGCTCTGGTCCTGAGGCACCAGCTGGCTCTGAAGGCAAGAATTCAACCAGTCAATACTGGGACTTGCATTAGTAGAAGAGGGTAAAACTCATGTAGAATTACAGTTACCATGGTAATAAAAGGTAGTTTATGAAACGGGCTACAACACAATACATTAACTTACCTACCCGAATAAATGGACAATAAAAAATTAATTTCTCCTGCCCTTCCTGCCTTCAGGGTTTTTTTTAACAATTGTCTTTTATAATGGATTTATTTGTGTTCTAAGAAAACATGGATTAGGTTCCAGGACTTTACTGCTGATCAACTGACAGGCTAAGAGGCCACGCTAAAAAATGCTAAACAAAGCTCTTGCCCATTTTTATCCCTGTCAGAACAGACAGCTCTCACAGCTACAAAGGCAGAATATTAAAAATACACTGTTAAATTACATGGCTAATTTATGATTAATTATGGCACCTCAAACACTTAACACATGTGATGCCATGTTACTGAATTTTTACCAGCCTAATCTGCGATACAACAATTCTACTTGGCAAAAATATGCTCCTCTTTTTTTATCACAAGCATGTAAGTATTGAAAAAGATAAGGCTCTGAAGTTTACAGCCTATAAAGAGATGTACACAACCATGATTATTTCTTACAAACCTCAGTCACAAGTGTGACAAGCAAGTTGAAAACTTGGAGTTTTCCATAGCAACCATCATGCAAAGGAAACAGGAGCTTTTGAAGAAGTGCACGGTCCAATTTCTGTAACATTTTCCATAAAGAAGAACTGTCATGCCATGAAATGTATAATTCAATGCCAGCTTCCTTCATTATTCACTGTTTCCTTGGTGCAATTTAAGATGGTAGAAGAAATCAGCCGAACATGTACCTTATGTTTTGGGGATTCAGCATCTGTTGGTGACTGTGGTGACCTTATTCAAGATGAAAATTTCCCACACTCAATCACCACTTCTCTTCTATTATTCCTGGCAGTATCAAGAGCCAGCACCAGAGCACAGACTCCTTAAACCCTAACAAAAACACAGGAAAGGGAATAAATCCCTTCCTCTTCCTAACTCAAGGCATTCAGCAGTTGGTCAGATCTCACCACCACAGCTGTAGCTAAGAAACAATAATCCAGCCCCACTCTCCTTTTCCTTATACCTGTCAGAAAGGAAAAGATACAAAGCATACTTCTGTCCTTCCAGTCAGCCAGAGGTGGTTATTGCATCCATGGCAGCAGACATCAGCCATCAAATAAAGGCTAATGCTGTTAAGTTATTAAACATAAGCATGGTGACAAGATGCAAAAGCCCACTCTCTGTGATTTTCTTCCACGTAACATGCCAACAAAATGGGAATAAATGGAAATGTCCCTTTTTCTCATTCATCGTAAAAGAAACTACCTTGATATTATTTAAGAATGCCACTCAGCTACTATATCCACTGTTTCTGAAACCAATAACCTGCAAAAATATTTGAAATAGTCCAGGATACATCATATTCAGTAATTACAAGAAAAAGCAAATGAAATTCTCTCATTTTTTTCTCAGGTGGCAAAACCAACTAATTAGACAACTAATCAAAAAAATCCATTCAGTTCCTACCAGAAACTTTGATACTTAAATATTGCAGCCTTCCTTTTATATACAGTGTCTGTACAGCTAGGCCTGTTCCTTTCCTTTTTCATTTAACCAAGAAAAAGTATGAAAAAATTAAATTTTCATTTTAAAAAACCAAACAAGCTGGACTTAAATGGGAAAAAGCTAGAGAACACAAAGGAAACTAATTAGTGGGGAAAACAGTTAAATCAATTTTGCTCCAAAAGAGTAAACTACAAAAAAAAATTACTTATTGTCTTCATGTGGCAATGGCTTAAAGTCACAGTGACTACAGTAAATATTTAGTAACTGCATCATCAGCATTACTGCAATTGTACACATGGATGTCAATCCCTAAAATCTAAAACTACACACAATCTCTGTAATTGAAGTTGCATGAATAACCAAAACCACACTGACTGTAGTCATGAATAGCAGAAATTGTATCTGCCATTTAAACTGAGATTAGAAAGAGGCAAAACACAAAAAACACACCAACTCAAAAGACCATAAGTAGTAACTGGGTTTAACTTTCAAAGATGTTGAAATTTTTCTGGAATTCTAACACTCGATACAGCCTTTGCAAACTTATTTCCACCAGTCCCTGACAAATCAGTGTTGTTTAAACCCAGGCTTTTGCCTTTCAGACTGGCTTCAAGAACTCACCATGTCTTCCACATAATGTGGAGCAAATCCATGATAAGAGGAAATATGTGTTAAGAGCTACCATTTGGCTCAGCATAAAAATTACTTGTTTCAACACAGCTTGAAAAGAATATAAGCAAGTAGAATATTTATAAAATGGTACTTTCTTGAGAGTGAGCATGCTTGTTCCACTGATTGTACTGATTTGTTGCCGGACTTCAAGTATCTTCAAACTAACACCATTTATGCTTTTTTGTAACCCTTCCCAGGTGCCTCAAGTACTGCACTTTATCATGGTGAAAGATGTGGACTTCCATGCACTACAAAGAACAAATACACCCATGAATTTTTATACAAATGCAAATGGATACATGCAGGAAACAAATTCTAGAGAGAATTATTCATCACTGAATACAAATACTTTAAAATTGCACACATACTGCAAAGTTCAGCACTCTACTGTCTGAAAAGGAGGGTAGTTTATGCAAGCAACGACACCAACACTAAACAAAACCAGGTTGCATTTGCTCAAATATTTCCTATTCTGCAATTTTCGAGTCAATTGAAACAACACCAGCATTTTAATCAGCATTTGACTCCTTCAGCTACCAAAAATCTTCTGGTTTCAAGGATGAAAATAACGACAAATAACAAAGACAACCGTTCATGCTGTTAATGTAAGATTCTAGAGAGCAAACAGCTGTAGTTTTACTGTCATGTAATCTAAACTACATATTTTATATTAATGAATTGGAATTATATCTAACACAAAAGTTTCCAGATGTCTTTTTTCCTATTTTTATATGATTATGATTCAAAATATGGTTTTATATTGAGTGCACTTACATTCAACCATTCTTATTTTGCCATGAACAAGCTCCTGGTGCTGAAAGGAGCACCCAAATGGATTTCTTATGAAGTGGATATACCCTTCCTGCCAAGCACCGTATCTGGTCACACAGAGCTCTTTGCAGGATAATTGTGTAATATGGTAAATTATTGGTTCTTTGTTTGATAGTTACTTCTAGAAAAGCTTTTAGTACTTTGTGCATTGGTGAAAGATTCCTGGCTGAAAGTCCTGGAGAATAAAATTAAGAACTGCAAATGTATCAACACGGTTTTATCACAGCAAAGGACACCACTAAAAAAGGGAAAAAAAAAATCTTACTTGGCTTCTTTACAACTCTGTCAACAGAGAGGCTAATTAGTACTAATTACAACAACAGCTTTACAGCATGCATTCAAACAGACACTGTTCTGACCTTGCTGGTATTTATCAGGGTTGTCCCTGTAACAGCAACTAAATGCTATTAACAAGATGTCAGCTTTTCTCTGTATCATATGGACACACACTAAAAGGAGACATTTGCCTTTGAGTTAATGCTGTAGACCAGACACAAGCCACAAACCCCTGTTTGAGGAAGACTGAGGAAAAGAAAAATAGAACTGGACTTGATTTAAAGGAGAATTTCTCATATTAAGAATCAAATCTTTCCTGGAGCAGGAATTGCTGAAGTCTCCTGCCTATCACTTTTCCAAGCATCTACTAAAAGCCAAGCATCTCTTAAATCAGAACTCCTAACTTTTGTAACGAGCAGCAAACCTCAACCCCACTATGTTGCTTTTTCCCTGTTGATGCAAGCCTTTGAAGCTGCAAAACAGAAAAATTTTTGCTAATATGATGTAAACTACACATGAGCATAGATGTACACCTAAGCATCAAGGAATATGATTCCTGGTCTGCCTGACTCATCATCCCAAAGAAACTGAGAAGCTGAACAAGCTCATTAGACAGTGTGATACCTGGGAGCTGGCTAACACTGGGGATATATTTCCAAAGGTTTCAGTTCCTGTCACTGACTGGCTATCACACTGGGCAAGTCAACACACCTCAAGGCTGAGAGGCACCACATTGCAGTCACATAAGCTTGCTAACCTTAGTGCTGCTTTACACAGCTATCCAGCAGCAATTCAGCCAGACTGCACTGCATCTTGCCACTGAAATGGACTGCAAACACAGCTGGTCTGATTTCTTTCCCTTCCTTCACCATGTCTCTCCCAAAAGGTAGGCCACCTGGACAGCAACTTCAAACCAGCTCATAAGAGAAAATACCGTATCTTTGGATAGGAAGCAGGTTTGCGTACAACAGAAGATAATAATGCCAAGTGAATTATTCCCAAAATGGGATTAGAGGATGACTTTTAGTGATCTGCATAGAGATGATTTGTCACACACTACTGAGTCTCTCTCATTCTAAAGTAGCTCCTGTCATTTTACTAATGTTCATGCTCATGTGAGCACCCAGAGTTTTGACATATTATGACTTGATGCTCGGCCGAAGCAGCTTAGTTCATGGCATTGTCAGTGTACAAAACCCTCCTCTTCCATACACTGAAAATGAGGTGCCAAAGAAAGGGATTTGTGGCATGAAATCGAAGATGACATGCCTCAGTCCCGCAACAGGAAAAGCTGGAGAGTGAGGAACAACTGAATGCCAGTACCTCTTGGGAATTTGGGAATGTCAGTGATTCAGAAGGTCACTGTTGCCTGGACTAAGGGGTATTAGTTTTCTTGTACACAGTGACTTGCTCTCTGTTTAATACACAAGAGATTTACTCACCTTTTCCAAAGTTCTTACAGCACTCTGCTAGAGAACATGAACACCTGTGTTGATCTCCCTCTCTGCCTTCCCCAGCTGAGGCTTGCAGTCCTGGGAGAGTGAGAGCACAGGTGCCAGTTTCTGTTCAGCAAGATGGGGACTCCAGTGGTAAAAGAGATTTCAGCCTCATACAGTATCTATTTGGTTTACATCTGTTCTCCGTGACCATTAGTGATCCACGGCTCACAGCCACTGTAGGCAAGAAAATAGAATCTAAAAGTGAAGGAGCAGGTAAAGCATTAGGCAGCTTTGTGCACTTAAAGCCACCAGGAGCTTACAGAAGGGGAACTAATTGCTTGCTTTTTTCATAGTTTTTAAAAATACATGTTTTGGTTGGGTTTTTCTTGAATATCTACAAGAAAGATGATTGTGCTCTCTCCTGAAGGAGATGAAAGGCAAGAAGGCCATGCTTTCAAATACACAACACACAAATTTCATATGCACAACAGGACTGTAAATCTCCCATGTTCCCATTTCATTTTTGAACCTGATGTTGTGTGCTACTTTGCAGTTCATCCATGCACAAATTCAAAGAAGATTTTGGTCTCCTCACTGCAACATGTACATATTAACAATAACTTCAAAGTCTCTCAAAATTTCACAGAAATGCTGGTTTTAGGACTTCTCTACTGTATTTACCTGTGTAGAGAAAAACCCAACTAACTTTTTAAATTAAGATTTCATCCTTTGTCATGTGTTGGAGAAGCCATCTGTCAAGTCAAAAAGGGACTTTGTTAACAAGGTAAAACATTTTGTTGCACTCAAAAAGGAAATGGATGTTTGAGACCTTGGTAACAACAGGAGCTGGCAGTTCGTCATCTCAAATCCTTGCCACCAAAAAAACCAACCCTAGAGAATTTTAGTATTTCTTTAATATTTCTGCTAATTCAGCCTTGGAATTTGACAACTGATCTATAGCATTATCAGCAAGTGACATCTACTCACTTGGTTCTACTACTCAGTTTACTTGCAAGTGGAAAAAAGAAGTGCAGTAAGGGGTTTTTTAATCAAGCAGGTAAGAGCAGTGCTCATAAACCACTGATGAGCAAGTACTGTCAGACTTGTCAGACAGCTTCTCTGAATAATATTTAACAGTTTGACACGAATATGCTTCAGTTTGAAAGATATGTGTGGCATCAACATCTGAATACCAATAGTTTCAAACCCATATGGAATAGAGAATTAGAAATCCGCAACACAAGGCAAAACAAAGCAAATTGCGAGGAGAGGTCTCTAGATGTGTTACCAAAGAAACACATCCAGCTTCCATCTTTCAAGAGTGTCACTCAGTAATAAATTTATCAGAGGAAAACACATAGATAAGTATTAGGAACCAAAACATTGGGGTTTTTGTCCCTGTCATTCTTAAAGTAAGCTCGTTACTGAGGCAAGAGCAGGCACTGGGTAACGCATCCATCCTTTCATTCTCTTTGACCCTGGCAGAGAAGCAATGTCCTCAGTGAGGACCTGTAGCCTATTCTGACTTCCCTCTAGCAAAAGCTTCATTATCCTGAGATTATTCCTATCACAATCTTGGCATCACTCAAGTAATATTTCAAAAAATTAATGAATCTGCTCCTGAGGATTTACTGTGAATCCTTAAGTGTTTTGATGCACATTCGGCCTTAGATTAAATAATTGATTATCAGTAAATTAGGCTATCTGACTGAGAAAGACACATAACATACTAAAGCCTACCCTTAGTCCTTCCTACTCCCAAATAGATTAAAAACCCAAACTGGTAGATTCATTGAGCTCTGTTAGCAAAACAATACGCCAATACCTCTCCTAACCAAAACATTTGCTCAAATACTAGATATAGACTAATCTCCCTCTTTAAAAATTTAGAAAATTGGTTGTGCAACGTTTTAACAAGTTAACTCCTAAGGACAGCTATTTTTTAGTTACTTACACAACTAGAATTGTCAATGCAAAAACTCAAATAGCTCAATCGAGTAGATAAAAATGCCAAGATACACTTATTTATTGGAACTGTCTCAAGTTTAAAGTTACAGGCAGCTGTCACTTAAAATAATGGTGAAACGCCATCATTTATTTGCCTACACTTAACTGAAGCTGAGTCTGTTCAGACCGGTAAGCTGACTTCCCCTAACTCTAAAATACATTTTTAAAAGTTGCTTTCCTTTCCTTCCAAGCAATCATCTACTGAACTCAGCATTCACACAGATTCTCTTCTGGTTTCAGCTGAATGTCATTCCTGAAAATACAGATTTCTCCTTTCGGAGAAAGCAGACTTTGCTTACTAGTCTGTGTAAATGAAAGTCAGTTTATCTCTTAAGTCAAAAGTAGGAGTCTTTGCCCAAATATTTGCTTCACTTTTGTGGGCAATATTCAGGGATTAATCATGGCATGTTATTGACTCTGGTTCATTTCCATAGACTCTTCTTGTTACATTCTTTGGACTTCACATCACAAAGATGAAGAATTCCCAGTAAACCCATTCAAGGAAGGCAGCTAAGTCCAGTCAGGATGGTTGCATAGTCCATGTAGTATTGGATCACACAGCAGTATAAACATAATCAAGATCAGATGTGAGAAGAGGATTAAATTTCCCTGAAACCTGCCAGGACAGATGACACAGAGTTTATGCCAACTTTATGCCACTTTTATGACAGCTGTGGGAGGACAAATGATTCATGGTCCAGAATAAAATAAGGAGGGGTTGGACAGATGCTACCCTGACAAAAACCCTGCAGGAAGAAACCTAGTGCCTAAAAAACACTGCAACATTTTGGATCCCACTCTAGCAGGAATTTATATTGAAACAACATTTTGCTTCATTTCTTATCTGATTCTGAGTCCTAATGCCAGATTTACTGTATGATTTGCTCTGAGGCCATATGCAGAGAGATCTTACCAGACTGAGTGCATAAATATCCAAGTCTATTTCTTTTCATTCAACACCAGTGACTTTCATGTCAGTAAGCATGAGACATTTAACATACAGGTTTATTCATCAAAGGCTCACAGAATAAATTAGCTATGGAGGGACCTCTGAAAGGCATTTAGTCCAATGCCAACCCTCAAAGAAATACTACCTAGTTGAGAATGCTCAGGGCCTGTCCAACCCAGGTCTGATTTCCAAGGATCGAGACTTTGACTTTGCTGCCACTGTCTGCTTTCCCTCTAATGAGAAAAATTCTGCCTTATATTATCCCATGCTACAACTTTCAGAATTTTCTGTTTCAAATTTGGTTGCAATTAGCCAGTAATTTCAAATAAACTGAGGCATAAAGTGACAGAAACTGATTGCCGGTGGGATCTCACAACTCAAATTTCTACAGGAAACTAATTTTTAAAAGTGGGTTTATTAAAAAAAGCAAATGACCCCTTTCTTCTCCCCAAGAAAAAAAAAGCCACTCAATATTATTATAACTAGTGGTATGGAAATGTATCCAAAAAATTGCAAAAAATATTTCCACAAGGAGCCAATTTTGTGTCTACTACAGATGCAAGATGTACAACCATCTGGCTCTGAAAAAGATTATGCCTCTCTATAGGCAGCTATGAACAAGCTAAAGCGTTAAGCAGTGAATATTACCAATTATCATCTTAAATCTAAACAGGAAAAACTTCAGGAAAATCAAGAAGACTTTTCTGTTCCAAACATGAGCTAACCTTTAAAAAAATACTCTGATTACCTATTAAAAGCAGAGGCAGTTTTAAATCAGAAGAAATCAACACTGAATGAAAGGAATGAACTCCTCAGTAAACAATTTTTGAGCAGTATGATGCTTTTTCATTATCTGATTAACAACTGCACAGTTAATGCTTCGAAAAAATATAAAAGCAGATCTTCAATTTACGTAAATGACTGTAAACCCATGAGTGTGCAACACACTTTGGAGCTACGCCTTATGAGAAACAAAAAGAGGTTAAAGGTATATCTGAATGGCTCAACACAACATCCTGAATCTGAAATTATTGATTGCCCTCTAACTTAATTATTTCCAGAAGAATGGGATGTTTATGATTATCCCGTTGGATTATCCTGAGGATGAGAATTAGCATCATAGTTCAAATTCTTTATGATCCACCAACTGTATAATTCTCTGGAAGGAGGACCAGCATCTTTGGCTTCTCATCTGGAAAGCTGTAGTAATTCTTTTCTTTCTCAAATTATTTATCAGTCTCGAGCACTTCCATTCCACAACCCAATAGAGCAATAGTTACACTATGACATGTGACAACAAATAACATTTCTTAAGAGAAAGATCTGGTGAGCTTCTAAAGCTGAACTCAGAATATTCCTACACATTCTCCAAAGAAACTCATGGCATTCTGTGAATTTTCAGTTCCTGCATTTTTTCCTAACTGAACAGTAACACCAATGAAAAATTCCTTTAACAGATTTTGAATTAAGTTTTCTTGCCTTGGGTTACTGTGATCTCAAAGGTTTAAACAAAGACAGAACACTGGAACAAGGTACAGCACTCTGTTTTCACCTATACTGTCAGCATTTTTTGTTCTTTAAAGAGCAGGTGTCCTCCTTTGGATACTTTTCCACTAAGTTGGATAGTCGGCATCTCAGGACTACTTGGCAAGCCCGACTTACCAGTCTGTGTGAAAACAGAGTTTTTAAAGACCTATCATCATAAAAAAAATCATCTTGCTGCTTCTGATACTACAATCCTTGTGACATGCTGGAGGGATTTCAGACTACTTTCCAAGTGAAAATGGCCCAGCTGGATTCTGTTCAGCTGTCATTCAGCTACCTGACTGAATGAGTTCCTATCAGGATACTGGGAAGTTGTAATTTTGCATGCTAGATGGCTTTGAAGTCAGAAAACACATGCACTGCTTTTTTCTAATGTTAACTTCAAAAGATGGGTGGAAAATAGAATTTTTTATGTCACCATACTGCAGTTAATCTTCTTTTAATTTCTGTTATTCACCTAAAAAAGTAGTGTAGCACTTAGTAAAAGATTTTGATGTAAGCAGCACAAAAGGAGAAAATAATTTGGGTAGAACAGTATGCAGGCTCAGGAAAGACCTGCAAAACTGATTCTATCTGATAATATAATACTCTTACACAGTATTTCTGAATCTAATTATATCTGGCCCTTAGGTTGCAGGTGAGGGCAGATACACATTTTCTCAAACAGTTGAAATTCTTCCTAATGCTACCATTCCAGCAGCTTTTTACTGGTGAGGTGCAGATTGTTACTTCATGTGACAGCTCTTCAGCTGAGGCAACACTATTCAGCTTGTAAAATCTGAATATCGAGGCTAATCTGGCCCCAAAACAGAAAAAGGACATAACACAAGCCATTTCATCAGAAGTCAACTTTGGCACAGCTACAGCAATTAAAAACAGTGGCAACCAGAAAACAGCAGAGCTTTGCTCATATTCCCAATGGCACTCACATGAAAATAGTAGTCATAGTAGTTAGAGAATTATAGATTTAACAGTACGCTTTGGAAATATTATTAATTACATTTAAAAACCAAACAGTAGTAGTTACTGTTGCTCAAAGACTCAGCAGACCTTGGGCTGTATATTTAAGGTACTCAGAAGGGCAATACACACGAATATGAAGAGCAGCAAGTAACAGTAAATCAAGAAGATTAAAAAAAAACATATAAAAATCAGAACCATCTTCTTACCTTGCCGCAATATTTTATCAAGAGCTGGATGTTGAGGCCTCCACAGACTCGTTTCCTCCCGCCTCTGTTGACCTGAATTCCTGACACACAACAACGGTGCTGGCAAACCAGCACTCAGGCTGCTACATATCTTATTATTAACTCAGAGTTCATCTATTCAATTTTCATATTTCTTCTCTCTTGATCTTTGCAAATAATCTGTACTGTCTCTAAGGTATGATTTGAAAGCCACAATATTCCATTTTTTTAAAAAGACTCGCTATTGATACAGTGAGGGGGGAAAATAGGAAGAGAACTCATGTTTTCTGAATGTTATGTAAGAGCAAGTTTTCATCATGATGACGTCCTGCTACAAGCGTGTTACTTCGTAATTATGGGCCTTGAGATATTATTTTAATATTTTTTGTACAGGTGGGGTGTTCTTCTCTGAGTGTTCTCCCACAGTTCTACAAACTAAAACCATACCAGGGCATGGTTTTGATTGATCTTGCCATCAGTTGACTGTGTCTTAGTCTGCTTAGAAATAGTCATTGGCACTACCTCAAAAAGCACCAGATGCACCATTTACATAGGCAGGGTGTTACATGTGAGCTCCTTCCTCATCTTTTTCCATGGCTACAGATTTATGCTAGTAAACGGGCTTGTTCACAGATGGACAAGATATTACTGAGAATCTCCTAAATGTCAGTGAGCGCACCAAGTAACCAGGACCACATCCAGCTCTGTTGGACAGGCTCTGATAGAGTCACAGAGCAAAGTATTTCAAGTAGTAATTTCCAATCTCATTGTGTTGATTCAGTAATAGCAAACTATAACAGATGATGTTCAAAAGCATCTCACTCAATTAAGTTTTCAACATTTCCTCAGTCCCCAAAATTATAAAATAACTGAAGACACCTTCACAAAGAGAAACAGATTTTCCTTTTCAATAAAAGCTCCAAAAGGTGCCAAACATTGGGATTTCTTTAACAGAGAGAAATATTTTTAGAATTTGAAAATAAATTTGAGAATAAAAATATAAATTGTCATTAGTGCAGTAGTAGAGGACTCTACAAAAAATTAACCAGGAACAGATTAATAAAAACTAGTATTTCAAGTGTGCATTTCAGAAACATATTCAGTAATTACCAATAAAACCAAAAAGTCTCCTGTAGGGAGCTGATTTACCCATAAAATTGAGTCAAAAAGAAAAAAGAAAGGAATTCAGTACCTCAAGTCTCTTCTGCAAAGTAGTTGTAGTGATGGAAAGCCCAAGCCATAACTTCATTGTGAGTAGCTGAGGAACACTGCAATTACAGGAGATTTGCTTTGTATCAGGCTCATTAAAAACATAAGGATGAAAATTACTTTTCACTTGGTAGTAATTGCATTTTGTTGACATCTGATTAGTCATGCTGGTCTTAAATGCTGACAGGGACATTAATAAGGTGGGAATTAATGAATTAGGTAATTTAGAATATTTTTGAGTAAATAAATCTTTAGAGTAATTATCCTCTGCAATGCCGTTTTAATACAGTGAATGTGGCATATTTGTACTAAAAAAGCATTTTTTAGTAACGTAAAAATACTGATTTTTTTTTAAATCAAGGAAACACAATCAGTAAAAGATTAACCAGATAATACTGTTAAGGCAAAAAATTGACAGATTAGTACTACATTAGCTTAATCAAATACTTGTTAGAATAGCTTTACACTGTCACAAAATCTTTGAATGTTACTTATTCCTACAGAATGTCAGCTTAAAAAGTAAAGAGGGGAGGTAATAAAGGATTCTTTTGAGACTTAATGACCATAAGTTGTAGTTACCGCTGCAATGAAAAGGGATTCTCATTTCAATGAGAACTCAAAGCAATAGCATTTTTATCTTTCACAGAAATAGCCTTTTTTATGGGTGCAGTAGAATTCCATAAACAATGCCTTACTAACTCTTTTTACAGTTAAATAGCTATGAAATCATAACTTCATTGAAATTACAATTAGACATAAGACTAATGCCTTTATTGGTGATCAGAATAGGTAATTACAGAGCCAAGACTATTTCAAAGTAATCTTAATGAAAAATTCACAGTAGAAAGAAAGCACTTGACATATCTGTGAGGAATAAATTAATCATATGAAACAACAATACTATCAGACTATCTCTGCCACTAACTCATACCTACTGACCTCAAACAAGTTTTGTGTCTGTTTTTAAGGTAGGTTTTTTGGGATTGTATCTAAAACTCAGTTTCTAAAGTTTCACAAAGATTCTGGTTTCTGATGATGCTTTTCATAGACAGGCTCGTGCTTACATGATGTCGTGTACATCCAGCAGCAGAGCACACAAATCTTCCTGCCTCAGCTCTACCCTGAAATACAGAAATACTCCCTTCTGCTTTGATTTTGATTTGACAGATTCCTTTACTGTGTCAAATTATATCAGCCACTGTGAGTCATCACCAAAGTCCATGCAACTACGTTTGATAAAGTTATACAGGTGAACATTTTCTGAGGCTGGGTGGCCTCCAGCTAGTGAAAAGAACTCCAATGATTAGCTGTTAGAAATTAGTTACATGGAAGGACTTTTCGTGTTCTGATCTCATTCAGCAGTTTGGCATTTGTCAAATCTTTGATTATTAATAGGGTCAGAATTTCATTCCAAATATAACCAGGGAATTTGTGCCTTGGGTTTTGGCAGAATAAGATTTCACACACTGAATTTAAAGGAAAAGGCTCATATAATGTTAATCAGAACAAACCTGAATGAGAAAAAAATCTTTAAAATAAGCTTTACCCATGTGCAAGTTCCCCTGGGAGTTTCCTGAGAAAGTGATTAATATTTCTCTACTCATATGGAAAAACACCTGTTAAAAACCACTTTTCCCTTGCTCAAGTCAGAATATGTGAACAGAAAGCAAAGCGTATTAGCAACAATAAAATATTAATGCTCTGTATTTCTTATGCAAACTTTTTCAACACTGAATTATTAATGATATCTAATTGTAGTGGAGATTGCTGCAGGACAAGCTAATTTTACTACAGACTTTATATTTTTAACTATAAAATACTGTCTTGTAAAACCCGTGTCTCGGTTTTGAAAGACAGGTGTCTGCTAAGGAAGGCAGAGGCCCCCTTGAAGTGGCAGATATAACCCCTTTTCCCTCCAAGTTATTATATTTTGAAATCAAGAGCCTTTAGGCGAAGATGTGGGAAATAGGAATAACAGTTCTTTACTATATATATATATATGTATATAACCAGTCAAACAAAACAACAACAACTATGGCAGTAACAGCAATCACAAACCCAGTCCCAGCCTTCTCGGCTGTCAGGCTATTTCCCCTCGGGTGCAGTTCCGCTCGCAGCCGGCAGGGGCGCTGGCGGCTCCCGGTGAGCAGGGCAGGTGCGATGGTTCCCCCGCGGCTGCAGGGGGCGCTCCGGAGCGAGCTCGGGAAACCCGCGGCTCTGGTGCCCTGGGATCCCGGGAAGGGATGGAACAAAGGCTTCACAAAACCCTGGGCAGCTGATCCCGGGCTCTCAGGAACAGCAGGCTGAAACAGCAGGCTAGAACGGCGGCTGGAACGGCAGGGACGGACGCAAATCCCGGGTGGCAGGCGAGATGTATCCAGATGGGAGAACCCCACGGACGCCCAGGCAGGCAGGGCGAGCAGGGCTACAGCGTAGCGAAAGCTCGAAGCAGCAGCGGGGCAGGGCAGCCACAGCTCGGTCTCCAGCAGGGCAGGGAAAGCGGCTTTTGGGGTCCCGGCGTTGCTTCCAGCAGAAAGAAAGAACGGCCAAAAAGAAAGAAGCAGCAGCTCCTTTCTCTGCAGCTTCTCTCTCCGGACGCTCAGAGCGAACTGACCCCACACCCAGGTGTAGACAAAGGAGTAGCCAGGCCCGCCCCACTCCCCTTTTTGTCTTTCTTAAGTACAGCTATTTGTCCCCTAGCAACATGCATATGGGAGAAAATTCCTTTAACAGGAAAAAAAAAACTAAGACTAAACTAAAACCCCAACAACCCGCCAGGATTCTGGTAGGATTTCATCATGTCTTCTAACATTCAGTTGTTAGTCTTGATTCAAAATTATTCACAGGAGTCAGTAAATTATGAAAATAATGTGAAACATGCCAATTTTTGTACAAATTTCTTTTGTGATAGAAAGAACAATTTATTTTAAATTGTTCTTGCACAGACTGCATTCAAAGAGTGCTATACCCAGCCTCAGAATTTTACCATAGCAAGGAATTTCTTATAATTAGTATTGCCAATATGTAGGCACGCATCTTTGATTTAGGCTGAGGTCTAGGTGGGCAGCATTAAACTACCCAAAGTTCCTGAACCAGATCCTGAATGCCAAAGACCACCAGAATGCAGCAGTATAGTTTAAACATGTCACATTCTTCCTACAGGTGCTCTACATCAAAAGGGACTGGAAGATCACAAAGGAGTTCATTTACCCACTCTCTGGTATCTAGGGACTGTCAGCTTCTTTCAGTGGCACAGCAACATAGAGGGCACCTGAAAAGCGGTATCATATTTATATCAGGAAAGGACTGTATTACTCAAGAACAGGATCAGTGAGCTGCAATTAAGACAGCTTTCAAATCAGAAAAAAAAAAATTGACCCTGAGAAAGGAGTTTTTCATGAGAGCCTCAAAACATCCAGCCTTCATCCCCAGCCTGAAGCCCCCTCTTGATTGTAAGTGACCATATTCGTCCTTTTACGGGAAGACACCTCCTAGAGCAAGAAATACATTCTTCTATTTGGTAAAAAACTAAATCTTCTGAGGCAGTTCAACAAAGTTAAAGACACCTCAGTAACTGTGTCTCCTTACTACAACCTTGGCACAATAAGGTTGGCCAACTCATCAACAAACAACAGCTTCAGACATCTGTGACTGGGAAGAACAGCACTCAGGAAATAAATCCAGGGAAATAATGGCACAAACAGCCCTGCAAATCCAGGGAAATGAAGAAGGTACCATATTGTAATGAGTCTTTTTCATTGCAGATCCCTCAATTTTTACAGGCATTTTACCATCTCTGATGTGAGGAATAACTAGAAACAGTTGTAGATGAATGTTCAATTTCAGCAGGAATACAAACTTGTTCAACAGAATCTGACTTGTTTCATTACACAGGTTAATAATGGCTCTTTTCTGCAGTGTGCTATAAAGGATTTTTATTAAGCAACTCCCTGTTTATTTCACATTGTTCCAAGAAAAAGAATAAATTCACTCATGCCATTCTTAACCCAGTGGATTCATGGCACATATCTTCGTCTACTGCTGGTTGCTTTTCTCTTTCCAGTGTTACAGTCGTAATTGCAGTGCACTTAGTTATAAAACAGAAGACTCAGCTCTCCTTAATTTGAAAATTCAGTCATTTGAACAGAATTTTCTTTGCCTGCTGAGAATGGGAACAGCCATGTAATCTGTTGCAACATCAGCCTCTGTGCACCTTATTCCTACAGTGGATTTGCCTTCCCCTATGGCACTTTCACAGCACAAAAGCTGCTTCTAAGTTAAGTACTAAATTATATACTATGGCTCTTGTCATTCAAGGCATATCATACACTGAGCACTGCAATAGTTATCTCTACTAAATAACATGGAAGTACAACAGGCAAACCTAAGCGAAGCAAAAATTACGGGGTCCAAGAAAGGGCTGTTGGTTGTACCTCCATTATTTAATGCATTATTCCTTCTTAATAGGAAATTCCACGAGAAAAAAAACTTCTACCTATTACACTTAAAATTAGTTCCTAAATATTCACATTACTAGTAATAGCCAAGTTAAAAAGAAATCATACATATTTGTATTATTAAACCCTAGCACATCTGTGAGCCTAATGTAAAGATATCCTAGGTTTAATAGAAAATGGCAGTTCTAAGAGAAAAATAGCACAAAACTGAAAAACCTCTGGCTTTTTAAAATGAGAAAATTAGGGAAAGAATCAAGCAAAGAATGTATGTATAATGCAGTCCTTGAAGTATATTTATAATTTGCCTATTATTCCTAAAAGAAACAATACATTTTAGACCCTGAGTTCAAAACAGGATTAAGACCATGCCAAATCTTACTCCAACCTTCCTTTTAACCATGAGAAAGCTTTATTATTTAGGCATTCTAAAATTATTGGCTTTGTTGAAGAAAAATACCCAACAGCAGTATGCAATTATGCAGATGCATTTGTACTGTAGAAGTGAAAGGTTTATTATGCTTTCAGATTAATAAAATAATGCCCCTGTTCAGAGCTAGCCAATTCCTTTGAAAGTTTGCATTTCACATTTAATCTAGTCCAATAATTTAATAGTGATAGTCTTGTGCATTATACCAGGGCTGAAAAAGTGTGTAATTATCTGAAAGCAAGATTTTTTTGCATGAGATAATTACAGTGTTACCAGCTAGCCCCACAATATAGACAAGAATAGATGAACCAATTAATTTTTTTAATGTTTTTATTTTATGCAACTCTTTCATATTCCTAGGTAAATACAAGAGATAATACAGACTACCACATTTGTATGAATTTAGACCTTGAATACTTGCTATCTCTGAAGAGAGCCCGTTTTTAATTCTATCAAAGTCTGTGAACGTTATTTTAGGATATGTACCCATCCTGTCCATCCAACACAGTGACCTAAGCAGGATAGCAAGGGCACCCCCCTTTGTAGGTACATGAGAAAAATGTTAGGAGTCTCTGCTTCCTTTTCCTCCCTGCCTTGCTCAGCCAAAACAGCTCAGTTGAGCTGTGCAAAGATGGCTGCTGCAGAGAAAAAGTAGAAAAGCCAGCACAGCTCAGATAAGGTAAAAAAATAACAAGAATACAGGAATAAATATTTGCCATTAAAGACAAGAAAATATTTCATTTTTTGTTTTAGTCATGGGCAAGACAGAATATAGGTCCTGTCAGACATCAATCAGCCAGAAGAAAAATACGAGGAACTGATTTAGTTTGTGTCATATCATTTATTTTCTTGGCAAACAAATTATTTTCTTTTGTATTCACTCAATAGAGAACATGCACACTAAAGCAATTTTTTTTTCAAGTATCAGTCTGAAAAAGCTTATCTACTGGTTGATAAGTATGAAATAAACACTACCTTAATGTTTAACTTTTTCTGTCTTCTCTCCTTTAACTTAGGAGAATAAAAGCAGGTAGAAATTCACCCTTATTTTGTGTCGCCAAAAGAAGTTCTGCAACACAGCATCAATTTCATTGCATGCACAGACATTATCACCTTTCTGCCTAAAACTTCAGCTGAAAAATTGTGCTACACTGGCAGCATACTTGCATCCTTTTCAAGTAGAAACTGTAATGAATATTCAGCTTTAATGAATATCAATACAGAACAGAATTGTAAACATGAAAGATTTTATACTCCTCATGGTCTACTTCAGACTTAAAAATCACTCATCACAAACCAGGATGATGTAATGTAGTTCTACTAAAACACATAACATGTAGAGAATTACTGACTTGTTGGTCTTCATTTCTCTATCAGATAAGCTAGAGAGGTCTGGGTTTGCTTTAATACATCTGAATAACTCTAAATTTATTAACAGTGAGACATAAACGGGTAAATACAATAGCCAGTGTTCATTAAAGTTATAGACTTAGAAAGACTTGAAGTCTTATAAAGGCATATTTTCTTTCTGAGAGGCACAATCAATCATGAGGCAAATCTTACCACGCATCGTGGGTTGACTATAGTCAACCACACAGCCAATACCATCAAATCTGGCACTGCAGACAAAGGCTTCATACTCACACCCTGTAGTTAAATACCCACTTTGGCCCCCCAAATCTGGCATCTTTATAAAGAGAATAGCCAATCCAGTAACTGCTGAATGAGCTGCAAACAATCCTCTAACCTGGTGGCCCTGCTGTGATTCCTGCCCACCTGCATGCTTGGAGCCTGCCATTTCCAGCAAGTTCCAAGTAGCTCACAGACAAGTAAAACGCGGCTGTAGGAGCTATTTAAGTGTTTGAAAACTGCAAGAACATAAAACTCAAAGTTATCTTGATTGCCACCCGTATCTCCGGAATTGCACCCATGCACAGCAGACACAGAAACGCTCCTTGGCAGAGAAATAACACTGTAACACTAATAACAGTAACAAGCAGCCAACCACTGCAACATTTTTATCTGTTACTTTGTATTAACTTCAGACCTAAACAATAAAAGAAACGAAAACAAAGCTCTCCTTCTAAGCACTTACCTGAAAATGGTGAAGTTGGCATCCACCAGAGAAGTTTTACAGTAACACTGTGAATTTACTGCTGTTATACACACAAAATCACAGCATGAATTAAGGCAAGGAAATACAGGACACCCTTTTAGTAAAGCACGGGGGTCGAACCTCAGCTATTCTGAATTTTATGGCACAAACTCAAATTTTTTGGTGCTTTTTTTGAAAACTGCAGGGTTCTCCTGAAAAGCCAAGTGAGCTGTTTGAAAACAGTCTGAAATGAGAAAATATGTACTACTACCTTTCACAGAGATTCACACTTCCACTTAAATATTTCCAGCAAAGAATTGAGCATTCTTGTTTGTCTCACTTTTATTAGCACTAATTAAGCCCATTTCTTAAAAGAGGTGCAACAGACAAAAGCATATGGAAAAACTGAAGGATACTAATCTATCATAGCAGCCAAATATCCTGGCAGTATTAACTGAGCTTTATACTAAAAGCTTGATCTGATCATAACAAAATACAAGTCATGTCAAATATTGGCAGCTTCCCTAAGCCCTTAAGGGAACATAATTCTATAAAATCAATGTAATAAAAGTATTAACATTGAACATTTTCTGGTTGATGCCATAAGAACCATTTACACGTGCACATAAAATGTTAATGTCTGAAACTTTCCTTTCTGACATCATTAATGCTATTTAGTACAAGATTACTATTTGTTGTGTGCATGGAAGTTACTTATACACCCTTTGATGCTTGCTCTCAACCCACACTTTCTACTTTCAAGCAACTCTCCCAATCTCTCCTTCTAACATGACTTCTTTTTATTCAGCTGAATAAATGTCAGCAAATAAAATGCTTATATCCACTATATATAATTTGGTTTTGTAGAATGAAAATAACATTGGAGATGGCGTTTCTAACACCTCTTTAGCTGATGCTACTACTTGAACCCTGGGACGGTCAAGGACTACCACGTAATTTCCCCTGGAAGGCTAGTAGCAATTAGAAGTATTTATTTCCAGGCAAGGATTGCTTTGGTAGCTCAGTTTCAAGGAGAAAGTACCAGCAATTCACATTTTTGAGCCCCCTTTCAAAATAAACAAACAAAAAACCCCTAACAAAACACACACACTTTTTTCCTGCCTAATTATAATCACCAGAAGGAATAGTAACCAAAAAAAAAAAAAATTCAAAGTTATAAAACTAATATCATACTGCTGTGTAAGAGCCATTTGTGCTACAGAAATAATAAGCATTTACCAATGGGGCAGGCAAACCTTTTACCTTCTAGTGGCCTGTATTTGCTGTTCAAATATTGAATAATAAAAGGCAGTTTTCCATTTCATATCTGTAATAATTTAAGTAGATACCTTCAATAAAGCAGCACCCAGAGCTCAAGTAACAACCTGAAACAGCACTATTTTACCAAAATGCTTTTGTAAAGCCATGGGGCTGCTGCTTTTTTAATCAAATTTCATTTCCCAGCAATAATTTTAATAGCTCCTTTAAACCCACCCCACTCCCTCAAGGCAATGCTGGGGTCAGATAAAACCAAAATCATGGACTTGTTTTCTTCTGTGAGAGAAAAAAGCTTTAGTAATAGCTATTTCTTTTATTAGCACCCTGCTGGTTCGTATATTAAGGATATAAGATAAGGGAAACAATTATCTCTCACACACCAGATTGACAAGTAGGGTTAACCCTCACCTGCCTGAAAGCGCTCAGCAGTGTTTTTTCTCCAAACTCAGGGACTGACAAAGACATGTGTGTATATATACATATAATGTGTGCGTGTATATATATATATATGTAAAAATTCATATATATATATATGTGTATAACCACAAGCAGAAGAAAAGGAGTGACCTCGCACCTCAGTCAGTGCCACAGCCCAAAGCAAGGCAGCCGTAAGAAGAGACGACGCGGACCCGCCATTAACCGCCCCTCAGAGCGCTAGTCTTCTTAAAAAAAAACTTCTTCTTTCCTGAGGCAGAGGAGGGAGAAAACTCTTACCAGCGTGTTCACAGCCAGCAAGGTCCCACCAACCTGCCAGGAGAACGCCAGCGCCTCTCGCCAGCCCTGAGGAGTGAGCGCCCCAGCCTCCCCCTCACAGCCGAGGGCCCGGAGAGACGGGGGACTAAGAAGTCTCGGAAAGGGCGGTCCCCCCTGCGGAAGTCTTCGAAAGGGGTGGCGTTCTCGCTCTCAGCCTCGCCTCGGGATCGGCAAGCAGGTGGAGACACACCGACACCCTTCCAGGTGACTGTCTGCTCACTCCATTGCGTTTGGCAAGGTAGTTTTCAGGGTCGTTTTTTGTGTGTTTTGTTTCTTTCTTTCTTTCTTTTTTTTCTTTTTTTTCTTTTACTTTGGTTCCAACAGCCCCCCTCAGAGCCTTGTGGGCAGCCATGGGAGGAGCCGGTGCCGTGTCCTAACAGGGCTGCCAAGTTGAACCAGCCCTTCCATGGGGTGCCTCCCTCAGCCCCCCAAACCAGAATAAAACACCCTCAGAAAGTCCCATTTAACAGAGACGACAGAACAGGCACTTCAGGGTTCCTAGAATATTTAAGGAGAATATTTTCTGATGTTCCTTAAATGCTGGTAGAAGGCGGATCAGCACGAAAAGTGGTTTAAAACCAGGTCAGCATCACTAGATTCTCAGTCTAAATAAGTTTGGGGAAAGTATTCAGAGACTGACAATAAAAACTTGCACTACCTGTGCATAGTACACTAGACAAATTGTGAATGCATTTCTTTGTTATAGATAATTGCTGAAATGGAACAGAGAAATATCACAGCAGCATTGGTATGAAACTTGTAGAAGAAAATGATCGATTTTTACAATGTGTACGGGTACTTATTCTGAGGGTTTTTTTATAAAGCAAATTATATTTATAAAACAGGAATTTTATTTTAAAAACCCAAAGAAACAGGGAAAAGCAGAAACTGACAATTCCCTTTAAATCTAACATAGCATCTCCAACACTAAATGCAATCTCATACAGTCTTTGCATTTCTAACTAATTTAACCAATACATTTTTAAATGTGCCGTCTATTATCTATCTCCTGCACGTTTAATGACTGCTAAATAGTCAGAAGTCTGGAGGATTCTATGAACTTTCTTATACATGGCTTACAGATCTTCTTACTTAAACCACAATTGTTCCCATTTTCAGTCTGAACCTACATCAGCCTGTGGAAGTCTAGTGGCAATGTTGCTTTGTTACAGGCTCACAGTATCTCATCTTTCATAAAAGACAAGGAACTGTTTTGCTTGTCCGATTTTTCTCTCACAGTGTTGCAAGCACGTTCTTTTTATTTCAGTCTGACTGCTTTTCATATATTTAAATATCTGTTCTTATTTTTGACTACTTCTCAAATATCTGTTATTATTTCACCCATTACATTCTGCATTTGTGATTTTTGCAGATTCAGACACAACTAACTTTACTTTTTAAAGCAATAGTATCATTTGTGATTACTGCCAGCCAGATGTTGTTTTCTCACCTAAGCATTCCCCACTGCCTGTTACATTTCCCAGATATTAATACAAGTAATATCTCAGTATTTATAATTCATACTAATTTCTAGCAGCTAAGGTAGTAATGATATATTGAGTAGATTCTTTCACTCAAAGATGTTGCTCTAATTCCAAATAAATTTACACTGTTGTCTTTTATGCTGTCTCTTCACTTTTGCTCTAAGTTCCTGGTCCAGATTCAAAAGAACCAACAGCAGTCCTAAACTGACAGATCGTTGTATCTAATAGTGCATACAAAGAAATATTTAGTAACTCTAAAGCTTTCGTGTCATCTAGGATATCATTTCTCCTTTTATGTGTCACAAACATGGGAAACACAGCTGGAAATATCATTGTATGAGCATGGGAAGCTTCTACCCAGCCATTTAAACAGTTTAATCTTACTATGTGCTGATGTAACTGTGAAATGTGTTCTCTTTGCATTCCTAATTAGCATAGAACAGATGGTAGGGCTGCTGGTTTAAAGCAAAAAGGCTATTTTAAAAAGTCTGTGGTAATTCCTCACTCTTAAAGAAGTTTACTGTGGTCTGTGAGTGTGGGGGGAAAAAAGGTTTGAGCTGGTTTTTTTATTTGCTTGCATATTGCTAACCTAACTTCTAAATAACTCCAGTACGTTCTCAAAGGTTCTTGCTAGATTTGAACATTTTCCAGAGAAAAAGTTACCTGATCTAGAGTATGATTTTCATCTAATTTTAGAGGAAAGACCTTGGGAAATTTTTAATACTCTCTTAAGTTCTGAAAAACCTTTAGAACAACCTTATACTGATAACTGGGCTTAATATTCTGCTTTTCATTCATAAAAACATAATAAAAGAGAAGAAAACAAAAACTGGCTCAAAATTAGTGTATTACAAAGTAATAGAGTAATATCAGTTCTGTCAAAAACCTTGTTATGTGATAACAAATATGTAATGTTCTTTTGAAATCCTGTCCATGAATTCCGTGCTGGGGACTCCTAGTTCAGGAAAGTCTTTTTGGGAAGTCTTAGTGAGATAATTTTGTGTGAAGGCTTAACTTGTAACCATTTAATCTCTACAGTGTTACCTATGCAGATTAACAGTGGTATTGCAATGCAAGTCTGCTGAATACATTTGCTAGACACAGAAACAATACCAGGCTCAATTCAGAATTCCCACTGATCATTTCTTCTCAGTCAAGGTTTTCCTTGCCTTTTTTTTCCCATGTTTCCTCTTGGTAGTGACCCACTGACTTTTGCCTTTTCTGCTCTCTACCATTCTTCGTTTGGTTTTGTTTTTAATTTTCAGTGCATGTTTTGGTGTTACGTTGATCACACTGAGACCCAGCAATATTTAAATTACAGCAGTTTTTGCAATTCATTTTTTCTGTATTCCATTAAGTTTTGTCTGTGCACTGCAGTTCTTGGCCTGAACTTTGTTCTTGCCTCATCACTTTACAACAACTAAGGGCATAGAAATGCACTGTGTGGAATTGGCTTTAAAAAATTCTTCAATCTCTAAAACTGCACAAGATTCTTGGCACTGCAGACAGGGAACTCCCATGTTTTTTGGCACATCTGGATGTTCCTCTGTACTAGAACTCTGTTGTAGCAATTTGCAGCTGAAAGTACCATCAGCATTTTCAAAACCTTGTGTACATTATTCTTGCCATGGCCCATGAAAATCTGTCAGGAATCTGTGTTCACAGAGAGAAAACCAGGAGATCTTCCCATGTTTTTACACAAAGGCAATAGAGAAGCCTTTCTCTGTATGTAGTTTGCAGCTCAACTTTATTTTCCAGTGAAGTATCCTAGCTAAAAGGAGGTCTCACTTCACCCTTCAGCATTCCATGTGTGGAGATGGAACTTGGCCAGTTCTGCCCATCTGCAGCCAGACAGTTGTCTCCTCACTGTAGCTAGATCAGCCTCAGCTCTGAACACAGACTCAGCAGCTCTCTGGCTCCAGTTCCACACTTGAAAGCTTCCCAGAAGATCAGCTGGGGATGATGAATGCAAGGGTACTTTTAAAAGAAAGAAAAAAAAGGAGAAATGGCAGGGACATGACAGAAGGAAAACCTAAAAATGAAATAGGGTCATCAAGACCTTGACTGAAACTGTGTAATTCTGCTTTCATTCTTAGTTTAATCTAAATGGTCCAATTCTATAGGTGTTTCACCGGCTTAAAATTGTTCAGGGCAAAATATACTTAACATAATTCTGATTTTCAGAAAAAATATAGAGTGGGTACATTGGAACTGATAATCTCAGCCAATATTTTGGTTTTCCTTTTTTTTATGAGTTAAGGAATATGTTTTTCCCAGTACCTTCTTAATATATTTTGGCTTTTTATTTGTCAGTCCTTATCATTGTACTTGAGAGGTTTCATGGTTTCAAGGTATCTGTAGATTCATCGTTTTCCTGGTAGCACTGAATAGATTGTGTGTTTCCACTGTAAAAATGCTTCTTTTTTCCCTATAAAACATCTCCTATGTAAGAACAGTATTTCATTATTTTCACGTAAAAATTCAACTTTTTTATTCTTATGCTCTTCTTGACTATAGATTCTATTGTGTATATTTGGAGCTAGGATGACTTCTTTAAATTAGATCCCTGTCAGCACCTCACTTGGTGCCTACAAGCTACCCCTGAACAATAGATTTTTAAGGTGTGTCTTCTGACTGGTGGTTCATAAACACTGGATTGGACCTTGCAGCTAAACTTCTGCCATCTCCTCTGGAAACTGAACAGTTGTCCCTTAACAGAATGCCTTACTGTGAGGAGCAATCTGCCTCTGGAGGGCATTTGGGTTCTCTGAATTTCTTTATTTTGGAGAATCAAGAAATATTTAGGGATTGTGTTCCAGCTGCTTTATTTTTTTCATTAAAGCATCCAGTGGGAGAGTATGGACTTCTATGCAAGATTGCTTTCACTGGAGATTACTACCATAGAAAAATGGTTTTTCATTACCTGCTTTAATGGACTACACATTTTCAGGAGCAGCAGTAACATATTCTATCCTGAAAATTAAGGGCCAATCCACCTCTAAGAAACCTGTTTTTCAGCCAGATGTTATCCCAGACTCTGGCCTAGAGAACAAAACTTGTAAATAGCTAAAGAATGTGCAATGGATAGAATTGAAGAGTACTGAGCTATTTTTAATTCGCCGGTGTGAGCTCAAAATATCTATTTTAAGTTGTTATTTCATCTCTCTGATTAATGCAGCTCATTGGTGTGACATAGGTAGTTTTCATCCTAGCAGGGACCAGGAGAGGGATGATGAGTGTGACCTCCTCCTCAGTCATGCAGGCCAGAAATCCATGCTTGGCAAATCAGTACGTACCTCATTGTAAATTGTGCTGATGGATCAGGAAATCAGGTTTGGACAAGACAAGATAGAATTCAGGGTGTTCTGGCTCTGTATCAATGCAGTGTAATCAATCATCAGGAGCAGGAATTAGAAATTATCACTGCATGACTAGCAAAGGTGCTGGAAGCCAGCAGCAAGCGCTTTGAGGATGAGTCTGGTGCTCTTAGGCCAGTACAGAGCTCATCCAAAAAGCCTGAAAGTACAAAAAAATTTATATTTTGTATTTGCATTGAAAAAGCAGATCTCCTGAAGTGAAAGAAAATTAAAATTTAGATTATACTGGTCAGGATAACAGACTTGCAGTTAAAAAAAGTAAAAATTCCACAATGAATCACCTAATTCACTTTGGGATTTACTCAACAGTCAATTATGTAACATTTTTTTCAATTAACCCATTTCCATTTGTTTCTTCAATGAAAAATGCTGTGCTTTATCATGTGTTCAGTCTGTGCAACCCAGCAAGAACTGGAGTAGGATTTGTGACATTTCAGTTCTGCTCCTGGCGTGTTTTACTGACCAGTGGTTATCCCGGTTATTCCTGTAGAGAAGAAGCTTTAGAGCTTGGGAAGCACATTGTGACTACACTTCTTCTCATAAATGTAGGGAAAAGGCAGGAGTGTGGACATCGAAAGTGAAGGGGATGGTGCCTAAAGGAGGTGAAGAAGTAAAACAAGAAATGGAATAAAAACCATCCTGGCTTTAGTTGTGGAAGTATATGAAGGCTGCTAAAGCGGTGCAGACCGCTCATGAGTAAAAGGCTTTCACTGCAGCCAGAACACCGAGGCCATCATTCACACAGCAAATTTCTGAGGACTGCTTAGTTTGATTGTGTAGATGCAAAACTGATAGATTAATCAGCTGGAAAGTGGCAGTTTGTGGAAATATTTGGCCATCATCTAAAGGAGAAAAATGAAGGCATAAAACTGTCAGTGAGTGCAAGGGTGATTCTCCATTCATTCAAGATGGTGTAATATAAAAGGTTTAAAACTTACTGCTGGTTGTGAAGCCTGGTTCAGCATGAGCCTCTTACTTTCTCATTAGCGCTTTTTAAAATACGACACGTCACTCTATTTCTTGCACTGCCGTTCAGTCTCTGTGCTTGTCTTCCTTTTTTGCCTTACTATACTGGAAGGAATAGCTTCCACGTGGATGGTTGTCCTCCCACCATTTAATTGTAAGCCTGAAAACATCAGTTCAAGGCATGTCCTTTTAAAATATCCTGCCTTATCCCCACTTGCTGTGTATCTGCCTTTAAACAAACGGATTTACTATGGAACTGCTGGGATTGGATATTCAGGCTGCCTCACAACAGCTACTGCAACGCTTTAGTCCATCAGACGTACATGAAAGAAATTCTTATTGGTTCATCAGATTAATTAGGTGAATATAAAATCAGGAAAAGGGTGTTTTGAAGGGTTCTTGCTCTCTGGGAAACACTTTGGGCTTAATACTGCTCTGTTTCTTCCCTTTCCATAATTTTTATTATAACATCATCTGTTGCAAATATGGCCTGCTTAGGTGAAAGTGAAAAACTTGATGTAAATGTCTTAAAATTAAATTAGAGATGATTTTTTAGGATAGTAGCATGGTCCACACAAGCTCTGCTGTTCTATGCAGAACAAGGCAACCAGAGAAATCCCCTGCTATTTCTGAGATGACCTTTTAGTCCATCCATGATTAGTAAATATTACAAAGGATTTATTTCTTTATTTCATGTGTGTATCATGGCTTTTCAAGAATCCTCATCTTAGAATTAAATGAGGGAGTAGTGCTAATAATTGAAGTGTTTTGTTCAATAATCATTCAGGGTCAAGAAAGAACTGCTTGATTAAGACAAAATTGTTACTATGTAATGTGATCCTTGGGACAGAGCAAAATCAGGATTTTATTCAATACTTCCCATCAGCAGGCTGATATTTGCCTCCTGCCTCAAAAGCAGGACCTCAACACACATAAGGGTTACTTGGGGTGGCGTAACCATGAACATCTGCATTTCCTCCTCCATTCCCTTAGGTCAGTTCCGGTCATCTGCAGCGACTGTGTCTCCTCCCAGCTTCTCGTGCAGTGCCAGCCTACTCACTGATGGGGGAGGGAGGGAGAGAAGGAGAAAGCTCTGGTGCCGTGTAAGCACTGCTCAGCAACAGCCTTTAAAACTGGTGTTTTATCATCACTGTTTCACTCACAAATCCCAAACACAGCACCAGACAGGCTGCTGTGAACAAAATTGACTTCAGCCCAGCCAGACCCACTGCAGATAGTTATAAACAATAAGCTACATGGAAAAGCAACTTCCCAGCAGTGTCTGAGATTTTTCTAGGCTATTTTGGTGACATATTCCCAGTGAGGCATACCTGTACATCTCCCTTGCAGATGAGTTGTCATCAACCCTTTCAGAACTCTTCCCTTTTTTTCCAGTTCTTTTCACATTTGAAGTGAACTTAGACTAATTGTTCTGAGATTCAAGGTATTTCTTCATTTATTTTGTGCAGAGTAATAGGGAATAACACAGGCTTAGAATTGAAACACTGAAAAGAGATATATTGACAGAGTGTTGGAGTTTTAATTAATGAGAATCATTTTGAATATTTGTGTCATCTTCTGGAAATAGCTCTTGAAAGAGCCTGGCCTTAACTCAGACTACCTTTTTTTCCCCTACCTTTTTTACCTTTCTTCCTGAGTTAGTGGAGTTTCTCTGAGGCAATCTTCTAATATATTTTCTCTAGTGCTTTTTGGTATAAATGCAATTATTCTCTAACACAGCATTCAGTTGGACTGCAGATTTTAGTATTGCTTAGGTAATCTGAGCTTTGAGAATTTATTTCTGGACTAGAGTAGATCTGCCTGGCATTGACATTTTTGAAAAGGCTGACTACTTGAAATCCAGTTTTGCCTGGGTGATCCTGCCATTTTCTAGAGAAAAGGGAAGTGTGACATTAACAAGTTTTAACATTTTGTTAGAGTATTTACTATGAGATGACACTTCAAGTATTCTATATTTCAACAAATTATTACTGAGGATGCATTTTGCTTTTGAATTCACGGGATGATGTTGAATTTAATATTCATTCAGAAGTACTTGGTTCAATTTACAATGACAACCAAAAAAAATGAATAATATATTTATATCATCTATTAATAACCATCCATCCATTTAAAAGTTCCATCCTAATGCATTCTGGAAATCTGCAAATTAATTATGCAAAACCCTGAATGAATATAAAATTGAAATGCTTAAGAATTTAAATGATGCAATTAAATGCTATTGCATGTATCTCAAAGTTATTTTCTTCTGATACTTACTCATCAATCTTAATTTCACTACCACCATTTAGAAACAGAATCAGCTCTTACATCTTGTCAAAATATTGGAAGTTTGAGCAAAGACTGTATTCTTTTTCCTTTGATTACACTATTTCCAGACATGAATTTAAAGTCTTTATTTAAACAAAAGTGGCCTTTTTAAAAGACAGATTACAACACTCATCAAAATAAGGAGGGTGAGGTCAGAAGACACCAATCCTTGTTCTTTAAAAAAACCCAACAAATCCAGCTATGAGAACTGGTCTCAATCTGCAATCACAGCTACCTAAAAATAGTAATTAAACTCTGTAGAGCTGGCAAATCAATACATAGCTAGTACTAATAAGTAAGATTTGCTGACCAGGCTGCCTGAGAAGCTCATATGTACATAAATATTTTTATTACTATTACAGTTAGTTACCTAACAATAGCCACTGAAGATCAGTTTTTTGCAAAAAAATAACTTACACTGTAAAATAATGATTAAATAAGAGGTCATGCAAACTCTATCCCAGTTAAAAACCAGCACAAAGGTGCAGAAATTAAAGCTGTTGAGTGTGTACATTAAGTGTGCAGCGAAATCTTCCGCCAGGTCAATTATTTTGAAAATGCAAAAAATTTTTGATTTGAGGGAAGAGCCAATTTTAACACCAACAGAGAAGGTTTATGGTCCTAAGGAAAAATACCTTGAAGTGTCAGGAAATCTTTGATTTGCTTATTTCTTTTTGCTTCACTAATATTAATGCTTTTGTATTAGGTCAATCATTTTGACCAAGGCCAAATTACTGTAGTAATTTAGTAATTTTTTAGGTAGTTCTTTCTTAGGTACTTTAAAACCTGAGCAATACAAAACTTTTTAGGAATATATTTTTATCAAAAGTTTAGCTTTTTCTGTGTATCACTTTAAATCAGCAATTAAGGGGAGCGAGACAGTTTAAAATCTCTTCATAGTGTAGACTGGAAGGCAACTCAGAAAACTAAAGAATGTTACCTTACTAAGTCACCCTTACTGTTGAACACATTGACCTGGAAATCAAGGTTTTGAGACAAAAACAAGAAAAACAGAAAATAAAAGTTCAGGTGAAGACAAACTTTAAGGTAGGCAAGGCTGAAATATTTTTGCTAGAAAAGTTTGAAAATACTGTGGTTTAAAGAATCTGATTTAAACTCTAAGGAGAATGTTTTGTTGAGGATGAAATTATTGAAACAATCATTTTGAAAAACAGCTTGAGAAGGATATCAATCTTATAGAAAATCGGGGTTTTTTCTGTATTGTTTTCCTTCTCTTTTCACGAACAACAGTAAAATACATGTATTACAGTACTGAGCTATCAGATTTGACTGGTTTTAAGGCAAATTTAATCTCATGAAAAATGTGGGGGGGAAAATAATTAGAAAGTGAAGGATTTTTTTTCTTAATTAAGTGGTTTTCATCAAATCATGCTTGTTTTGAGGTTGTATTATCTGGTCATATTTTTTAGGGCAAAATTCATTAATTATTTTTCATATATCCTTAAATAAAACCAGTCCAAGTCTATCCATACAAACATTCCTGCTTTTAAATTCTGAGAACCTGAGTGTTACATGCAGTTTTGCAGTAATACATGTTTTTTGGAATGTGTGATTATATCCTTACATTATGTTATATGTATCAGACAGAATCTACCATTTGGTCGAGGTGCTGACTGTGATTTTTTTGATAGCTGCTACTGAAGTTTCTGTATGACATTATTCAGCCTGGAATTTTCATTGATTAGTTATGGGGTTTTTTTTAATTCAGTAAAAAGAATGTGACTTTATTCTAATTCTCCGTCCATTTTGAAAGCTGAGCAATGAGTTGGGCAAAGTTTACAGAGCTGTGTTGTTGCTGATTAAAAAGGAGATGTTTTCTCTTTCTTTTTCAGTGAACAACAGAGGAGAGTACTGAAATATTTGGGAAGAGGAAGCCCTTTCCTAATATATGGATGTTGACCGAACATTGTAAAGTAGCATTGGACTCTACCGGAAAGGTAATCGATGTCCTGGTTTCAATCTTAACCAAAGTTCTGCAATCTCATCAGAAACACAGGAATAAATATTAACTTCCTTCCCCTTATCCCCTGACACCAAGGCTTTCTGGATGCAAGGCGTTAGCCTTTGCATTAGTTTATTGATCTTTTAATGTAGGATCTAACTGGCTTCAGGGGCACTATAAATACAATATTGCAGAAGTCCTGCCATATCAATATTCATTTATTTTTATTGATTAGTTGCCTCTTTTAAATTCTGGGTACTGAATTAATGGATGTTGAATAACTACTTCGATTAACGAAGCTAAAATTGGCTTTAACATCCCACACTAACTACAGAGATTTTTTCTATTACAAAGCTAATTATTTCTTTTTTTACGATCCACAATTACTTTCATAATTTGACTTATCCTTGGCACCTCAGTGGAAGCCACAGAGTAATGAAACAGAAGCTATTTATGAATGTTCGTTATTTACAGTATCACACAAGAACATACTCTAAGTCCATATTTAAACACTGGCATTAGTAGGTGAATTTGACCAAATGACTGTATTTCAGAAGGTGAAGTTTTAGAAGATTAATTTGAGGTGCTGGGGGTTTTTTTGACTGTTTTGGCACATTCTGTATGTGTCTTATTCAGGCACATCTTTATTAGTTATCAGATGAGATATAGCACAAGGTAGGTGAATACATTCATGACTATTTGTTTTGACAAATGGTCAAGGTGTCATAGTGGTGTTTTCGTTCCCATTTCCTTTATTGCACAAAAAGTTCCATCTCTATATATCTGACATTTGATTTTTATTGAACCATATCTTTTGGAAAAGATGTATTTTCCTTTCTTCCTTGGTAAATATAATGTGGGCCCATTTTTTTTTTCTGAGACTTCCCTACACAGAAAAACCCTAGTGGAGATGTACATTGGTAGCCCTCCATAGATGGCCTAGAGCCTAAGCATCAACATTATGAGAGTCACTAGGAATGTGTGTAAGAAGCAATTCATCACAAGGGAAAATAAGAAGCTTTTAAGGCAGAGAACTCCCATGACTGTATGGCAAACTACTTTGTTAGAGCTGCGTGGAAAATGTGACACAGAGTGGTGACTTCACACTGTTGAGGCATACAATCAGTGCCAGGCGACCAGCGGAGACACAGCAGGAGATGAGGACTCCAGGCTGTCAAGCACTTAGACTGTGAGGGTATAAAAACGCAGGGTTTCCTTTGCTTGGGGTCCCTCATCCGAGGCACCGAACTCGAGCTGTTATTTTTCTTATTGCAACATGATTAAATTATTTTAAGAGTCATGATATCTGAGTCTCCGCTGTGGGAATCCTGGGGTCAAGCCAATTAGGAAACCTGGTCTGGCTGTGAGTACAGAGTGCACAGGTGTGAAGGGCTCTCCATCCTAGTTGCAACAGTGACTCCAGAATGCCCAGACAGGCAAGTTTCCTTGACAGCTGCAATTCTAAGCTCTCAAGGTTTTCATTTATTTTCACTTGAGAAACAGCCCTGGTAAGGAATCTTTATCCACTGCAGTATTTGTTCGTGTCCTAGATTCTTTTGACTAACCTGAAACTGTTAGTGTTTTAATCATATTACAAAAATGCAGACTCATTTTGAATGAAAATTCAGGAGCTTGGATGTGTGTTCATGTATCAGATGTGTTGGGCTGAAGTTCTGTAGGGTTTGTGATAAGGCATTATCATGAGAGATTCTTTTACACAAAGAAACAAAACCATCACACCTAATCTTGATGGGTTTATTTAGACAGGAATCTTATATCAGACATCAAAGAGTATGACTTGATTTTCGTATATGTGTATTTATATTATTACAGTCCATTGTAATGAACATTTTTCCAGTGGGAAATAAACTTAGCTTTAAAGAAAAAAGAGGAAAATCTCAGATTGTTCCTATCTATTTAGTTACATTTTTGTACTTGTAATATTTAACTATCTTTTGTTATATTTTTATAGTCTTATGTTCTTAATTTTTTGTATTTTCACTTACATGACAGTATAAATGACATACATTTCACTCCCTGTGCAGGGCTAAAGTTATTTCCAGTTTATTCATGCATTTCTAGACTTCCCTGTTAAACAGGAATACTGAATTCTGTGGTGTTTTTCTTCTCAGTAAGTTGTTAGATTGTATTGCCATACTGCATGAAATGCTTTCAACTTATCTATATAAGTAGCACAGGCATGGGTTTGCAGTGAATATGGAGGTTATGTTGTGTTTTCTTGATTTGAACACACAGATGTGATGGCAAATACAGAGACTGCTATGGGAAACTGTCCTTAGGCAGAATTGAAGCAATAAAATGGAAGCACAAAGGCCTGTTTTGCAGACTGATGGTACATGAGTATCAAAATTTAGAAGGGCCCCAACAAGACCTAGGCATGTGCACTGGATTAACAAATAGAAACGGTAAGCTTTGGGAAAACTTTTGAAACATTTTCTTTTCCAAACACCACCATTTCACTTTTGCCTAGATCAGTTTCTACCACCTGCTCTTCCAGGAGGTGATTTTCCATGGCTAGTCAAATATCCATGGAGCAATACATGCTGAATCTGCTCCTGTACATAACCAATATAGTGGTACAGCAAACGACACACAATCAAATGGAATGGTGTAATGCTGGCAGATAAGGCACATCCTATCTTACAGATTGTCCCCAAAGAGGACATCTCCCCGACTCCCCCAACCAAGTTAAGTCACTTTACATGAGATAAGAATATGGTCTTTTAATTTCTCAAGTATCTTAACTCTTAGCTTACATCATTCGTGCCTTAGTACATGGCATGTTGCATTCTAGTGTAATGTGATTGATACAGGCTGCTTTGCACAGCTTCCAGTGACAAATTAGCTTGGGGAATGGGTGAAAAAAGATAATTTCTTTGATATTATTGTCAAAGAGAGAGTATTTTCTATAAGAACAACTGGTTTAAAGAATTATCAAGAACTGAAGAGGATTTGCAGTTATGTTAGACATAGGTCAAGAGTTTCGAGTTTTTGAAAATAGTTGACATTGATAACAGAAAGTATCTAAATGATAGTGTGTGTATAAGAGTGGGTTCTGCTGTGTGCATATAAATCCAATTCTGGCTTGCAGGTGTAACTCAGGCACAGGGGGTAGAAAGATGGAGCTGTTCTTGCAGCAGCTTTGCAAAACACAAATTCTCAACAGCTCCTGCTTCAAAGAGAGCATACCTGGCTCCCATTCCCCCCATTCCACGCACACAAACCCAGTGCTGTTCTGGCAACCTGCCTGTTAGAGAGCAGGGCACTCTAACTCTTTCCCAGACAGACACTCCCTTTCAGCTGCCTTTTATTCCTAAATCTTGGCCTGTTTTCAGTAAGAAAACTCACATTTCCTTCTAAATATCTGCTTGAATGTGTACCTCAAGAAAAAATAAACAACCAAACCCGAGCCATAGACAGATTAATTAAACCTTTCTGAATTTTATCATATTAATCTCTTTAAAGGAGTAAGTCCAGGAATTCATCACTGATATAGGATGTACAGACTTAAGCTTTTAGTTTGAAGTCTGTAATTTGCCTATTGAATAACATAAGCATTTCATTATCTTATGCCAGAAATACCCTGTTTATAAAGTACTGATACAGATGCTGCTTACTTTGTAGAGTGCTTTCAGATCTATGGTTTCTATGAGAGGATTAGTTTGTATTACTGTCTGCAAACCTACTTACATCAATCAAAATCCCAATCATACCGCCAGTAATTTTTAATTTTGGGTTTAATTCTTTAAATAAGGTCAGTTGTCTGTCAGTCTGCAGACAGCACCATAGGCACTGCTGTGTGTCTGAACCTTTGCCATCTCTTCCCAGCTGCAACTGCATGCTGTGGTGCTCCTCCTGCCTCCTGTTCCTGGGAAATCCTCCTTTCAATTTTAGTGAGTCAGACAACTGTTTCCAAAACAATCTTTGGATGATGGTTCTATAAGCAGTTAAGTGAAAAGAGAAGTCTGCTGTGCAAAGCTTCTTTGTTTATTGCTTTTGCTGACTGGCTGAAGGTGGGGTCACAGTAAGCTTGGAGAGCTTGATATAAATGAAATAATTTAACCAGAAAATACATCTTCAGAAACATCACTCTGCAAAATGCCACACTTAGCAATCTCACATTCGTACCTTTAATAATTGTCATTAAAATGTGATTATAAATAAATGAAAATGTATATGGTTTCCAGATTTATGCAACTCAAGCATATTACTACTGTAATTTTACATGAAAATGCACCAAGGTATTCTCAGCCAGCATCAAAATTAATGCATGAAAGCACATAATTTCAATTTCTAGGGTCATCACAACTTCACTGATATTGGGAAACCTCCCAGCGGCACAGAGCCATAAAACAGTGGCAACATTCTCTTGCTGCTGCTGGCACCAAGAGGGGTGGATGTTCAGACAAGTGCCCTTTATGCAGGCTCACTGATGCATGCCTTCACGTGAGCAACAGCAATAGTCTGTTTTAGGAAGTTCAAGGACATAGATTATCAAATGTTGTTTATATTGGCTAATCTAACGGTTAAATAAAATTTAGATGATATCTTCAATTCCTGTGCCAGGAACCAGGTATGGAAGTTAAAAAACTTTTGAATTTTAACATACTGTGTTATATGTCCAGTAAAGTGTGTGTAGGAAAGTGGATGGCTGTTCACAGACTTTTTTCAATAGCAAAAATTACTAACTTACAGACTGGAGATCAGAAGTCAAAGTTTGCTTCTGTAATGGACTGGGAAGAGAAGCAAAATTTTTGTGCAGGTCCGTAGAAACCTGTGCAGAAGAAATAAAAATGGCATCTTAGGTGTTTAAAAGAGGTCAAAGTACTTTTGCTTTCCTGTTGATCTCTGAACAAGAAGTAAGCTGGTTTGCTGCTCTTTTATCCAAGAGTAATAAATTCCACAGTGATGTTGATTTTTTTTTTTTTTTTTTTAGTTGCCATTTACCAATGCCGAGCATGAGCCTCCTTCTCTTTCATTGCTTGGATTCCTTCACTTATCTGTTTTTCATGATTCCTGCTTTTCCACTGAAGCTCGACTCATTCAACAAGACCTGTATGAACTAATTTGAAGTATGGATTTTTTCAAGTATCTACAGGTTTCTGACTTTTACCGATTTCGCTGAGCCTTGTTTGTAAACATGAAGCTGAATCATTAGCAAATATTGCAATATTGTAAATTTTTGCTTGTTATTCAAAATGACTATTAATAAAGCCCTGTTCATGGATGACTAAGCAAAAATACTGAAATGCAATTGAAAAAAGAATTTGGCCAAGGTAAGGAGCAAAGTCTTGCTGACCTATGCTTTAACATAACAATGTTCGGAGTGGTGGCCTCAGGCAGATAGTTACATGTGGAGTGATGGGAGTAGACTACTGGAAATAATTATAAAAAATTGATGGGTTGATAACATCATGCTATAAAGCATCAGCTGCATCAGTAGCTTTTTAGAATACAGGAAACTTTGAAATATTGACCCAAAAACTCTTAGAAGGCTGGAAGGGATCTGATTCAAAAATGGGGGGATATAAAGTTTAAAACAAGAGGGAGATTAAACTGCTGGTGAAGTTATCCTTTTAACTGAGCTGACTTTTATTAGACTGAATTCCTGTAAACCATCTAGTGCATAAAAATAAAGCAAAAGTGTAGCTGAAACTACATTTTGTAGCATAACATCTGTTATTTCAGTTTAACTGAAGGACAGTTTGAACATTAGAAGTGGAATTTTTGAGAGGAGGGGTTTTGCTTTAGTGTAAATTTCAAGACTAGAATGTCAGTGGTGAAGAGTTTGACAAAAGCAAAAATTTTTGAAGATATGTCTTATGATTTTTTGCTTCTCCTTGTAAAGAAGAAACAAAACAGAATAATGTCACTTAGGTTGCTTTGAAGAGCTGTAGCAAGATTTTAACTGCACATGTTGATCACTGTCTGCATAGCAAAAGTATTTTCTTTTTTTAACTAGGAAGTGGGTGGGAGAAATAATTTGAAATTTTCATTTGCAAGATGATGTTCATGGTAATAATGGCTATAAGTTGTCCTCGTCTTTCTAAAATATTTCTTTGACAAGCCTTGTCCAAATCAGGAAAAAGAGTCACTAACAATAATTTCAATTCATGAAAACAAATTTAAAAGGCCAATAGTACTTCAAACAAAGTTTATAGGTATTCGCTTTCAATATACGATCGCTCTTTTTCATTATTGCAATAATAATAATAATTTTAATAATAATAAATATTTTCTTCTTCATCTTCCTGTTTATCACTGTACATATGGCACCACAACTATGTTTCTTCAGTTATGGCCTTAACAGACACACCAGAAAGTTATGCAGTACCTTATTCTAAATGATACAATAACCTGGCCAAAAAAAAATATTAATTAACACTGGACACAGCATCTGAGTGAAAATAACACAGCTCTGGTTTTGGTAGGTAATGCAGATTGGTAGGTAAAACAGATTTAAGTGGCAAGTGATAGTCATACCAACTGACAGATGATAGGTTATAAAAATATGAAGTTTTTTCTCTTTTGCTGGCAAATCATAGAATTCAGAGGAGCTGTTCAGATACATCCATGCATGAAAACTTTGTGGACCCAGCCTGTAGTGTGTTTTAACCTCTAATGAGATTATCAGAGTTTCTCAGTGTGGTGGAAACACACAGAACCTTGACCTTCTAAGTACTCCTAAGTTAATAAAATATGTATTTTAAAAAATATTCAGCAACATAGACAGAGATTGTTGTTAGCTCTTGAGGAAGAGATTTGGGTTTTGAGTCTTCATTGCCATAAATGCCAGAAAGCAGGTCCTGGGCCCTGGCATTGCTGTACCAGATGAGGTCAGGGAGGAAGGAAAACTTGTATTTAAAATAGTGGATAACTATCTTTACATTACCAATAACCACCACTTTAAAAATGCCAGCTTATATTATTTTCACCTGGAAACCTCATTTCCAAGCAACAGAGGTTTAAAGAACCCCTCTATGGGCTGAAGCAGCCGTATAGATGCTATAGCTGTATGGCATCTTTTTGCTCACCCCAGCTCATTGCTGAAGTCTGGTGGCAACTCTCCAAAACTAGTTTGTGTTCCAGTTCAATAGAAAACAAATGTGAGATTTTATGTGGGAGAATTTTCTGCTGTACTTGGGACAAAGACTTGTCATTACTTGGGAATGTGGTGTTTATGCTGCCGTTTTATAGCTGTAAATTGTTTTAAGCCATTATGAGTCCTGAAGCTGGATTTGAATGGGTGACAGCTAAGGGGCAATGCAAGTTCCCCTACACTTGGAAACTGTTCATAATAAACAGTCCTAACTGATCTCTGAATGCAAAGTATTGTGAGCCAACAAACTTGATAAATCCCATAAGCAGACAATACCCTGTTGGTTTAGACAGCTAACTGGAACAACTTTACTATTAAATGCCTTAATATGTAAAGCTTTTAGCTTGGAGACAGGCTGTGTTACAATGTTACAACTGTTACCAAAAAAATTACAAATTTTACTTTTCATTCACTAGTTTTCCAATGATGTAGTTAAGTTACAAGGTTAAGAAACAAACCATCTTTACAATCTTGCAAATGTTATGAAAATGTTGCCATTTAAAAAAAATTGCTTGGTGTTTTTAAGATATAGTTAAGCTACAAGAATCAGAGGCATGCTAAGTTTTCATGGGCAGGAATAGATCAAAATAATTTAAAAGGCAGTATTTGTATTTTATTTCATTAACTTTCTCTTATTTCTTGGTATTCAGGCTTGGTTCCCACTAATGCTTACCCAGATACCACCACCAAACAATCCACCACGTGTTCCCCAGCCTTGTGAGCTCCAAGGAAACCACTGCAGGAATTTATCAATTAAATGAGCAGCAGTCTGAAGGCTGTACACACCTGAACAAGGAACTGGGGTTTAGTTATTATCCCACCATTTTTACTGTCTCCTAGCTTGCTACAGATTCTTGCCTTTATTCTGGCTGTCAAAGCTGCAGAAAGAACATTGGTTCCGGAGAGAAATTTGTGCCTCCTGGGTACTTGGCACCAGGCGGAGAATTCTGTCATGCCTGGGACATCAGCACAGCAGAGGGATTGATCCCCTGGGGCTGGGTGTCAGCATGATCCATTGATAAGGATATCAACAGTCAAAATATAATCACAGTTGTAATGTTTTGGTAATGTGGGAATCCAAATAATGAACATCTGAAATGTGCTTTTCAGAGAAGGATTCTCTTTTACCACAGTTCCCATTCAGAGATTTATAAGGTGATGTGCTTGTTTTGGAATTTGTTAATGTTCCCTTTTCTCTGACAATTAAGAAGTACAAAATTAGTGATTGAAATAGAGCAAGAAGTGTTATCTAAAGAACTGGCCTACTCTTATTTTTCTTGGAGTAAAAGAAAAGGGTGGTGAGCGAAATTAGGTGAAGAAGGCAATATTTTTTTTACCTACGGCGTACATCAAAATTTTTGTTCATTTAAAGAAATAAGCTGTTACTGTAACTTTGGTGGATATTGCCCAAAAGGAGGATGAAACTCGTGTATTTTTTCATAGACTTGTGGCATTATGAGTTGCTGTACTCTTGGCAGGGTATCACAGTACATTAAGTAAGTTCAGGTTACCTGTAATCTTTATATCACAAATGATCTAGCATGGGTCATAAATTCTGTAAATTTGAGGTTGCCTAAAATAGAGAGTAAAATAATCAGTCACTCTCATAACTTGATCTAGCCTGGGTAATCACAAAAAAGAGTTGTGACAGGAACTAAAGGAAAATATGGTTCATTTAATCTTTTATAAATTGATAAACTCTTGCAGCCTTAAAGGAATGACCCTTTTGAAGCAAAATAATGAAATCCATCTCTTGTCAGTTTGGGGAGATTTATAATTGCAAGCTGATGATTTTTTAGCAATACTGTCAGTCTGCTTTTCAGATCAATGCCAATGAAATATTTTGTTTACGATTTAACCTCCAGTTCCCCTGGAATTTGTGAGTTTTAATACTAGAAGTAGTTATGTCTAACTCTATCGATCCACTGGCAAATTAAATGGCGAACAAAAGCAACCATATTATTTTGTCAAAATGCTCTCAATAGGAAGCAAAGTTCTTTATTAAAACAGGATATGTTACACTGAAATGAAAAGAAAGTTTCATTTGAAGAACGATCTTATAAAAAACAGAGAAAGACCTTCAGATAGCTAGATTTGTTTGATGGGACTAGTACAAAGGTAATAAAACTGAAATTGTATATTGAATTTCTTCTCCCTGGAATAAAGACAAAGGACCCAAAAAAAGGTGTAAAACCTACCTAAAACTCACATATGATAAATTTGTTCCAACAATGTGTTTTCTTTTTTTTGTTCAAGTAGTTAATGAATAACTTTTCTATTTTAAATTATAGGTTTTATGTATTTTTTATTCCATGCCAAATCCTCTGTTGATCTCTGAAATACTGTGTATAAACATATATTGTGTATAGGGTATATATTCACAGAGATTACTGTGTTAGAAGAGCACAATGAACACTGGATAAAGAGCTTCAGAAGAAAGGGAGGGGTGGTCTATTAAATAAGTAACAATCTTTAGGGGGTATTTCCAGTGATGAGTAAGTTAATATTTCAGCCACGTACCAGATCATGGAATCATTTACATTTGAAAAGACCTGTAAAATAATCAATTTAAGATTATTGAGTGCGTTGACCCTGCACCACCAAGCCCACCACTAAACTGTGTCCCCAAGTGCCACATCTACATGGCTTTTAAGTAACTCAATAGGAGAGTAGACTCCTAGATATTGATAGCCACTTAAATGTTTATTCTTATGTGCTATGATAATTCTATAAAAGACCAGCTAGTTAACAAAATAATAATAATTTTATTTTTTTTTAATCCAAACCTGTACATAATACTAAACCATGATTTAAAATTTTTTTTCTTGATCATACGAACTTGAAGTGCTTGCATCAGTACTGGCCTCTTAACAAATTTCCAGAGATTCAGATTTGTGCAGTTTACAAAAGCCAGTGGTTATAGAGTTTATCCATCTGTAAATATTTTATTTAAGATGGTATTGGCTATTTAGGCTTGAGGCAACATGAGAAAATTGATATTTTTATGATGAAATTCTACCTGCTACAAATAGGACATCAGGATTCCTTTTAAAGGCAATCATCTGCCTTTGAGATGCTCCCATCTGTCTCTGAGGGCAAAATTATTGATGCAATAAATGAAAGTACCATAACATAAATAACACGTTTGTAAATCCTACATTTTAGATTCTTTTAACCTTTAAGGGTATGTTTTTCAAAGCAATTTTTGGAGTTTCCTCAAGTTCTTTGCTGTGACTGAAGCCCTGGGTGGAAGTGAGGCTACCTGTCCTTGCAGGATTTGATGGGCTGTGACTGAGGAGCTTTTCCCCACTGCTCCAGGTCTTCGTGCAGGTTGTGTGCTGACCCAGTGGCAAAGCCTTGTCTCCAGACCCTGGGAGCAGTGTCAGTGCTCTATGAATTTTCAGCCATTCCATTACCTGGAAACACACGATGAAAATGCTATGGTAAAGTTATTTAAATTAAAGCTGTTCAGCATTCTGGGAGCAGAATTTGAAATTCTTTGAGGAGACATTTCTTAAGTGAGGCATACACCTCGTGGTGATCTGGTGGAAAAGCTATGTAGGTTTGGAAAGTTGCAGAGGGTCTGAAGTGAAATATGTGTCTGCATGGTAATAATTAGTGGTGATATTCTCCACATGCCAAAATTCAATGAGAGAGCAGTGTTCCACTGATCCAGAGAAATGGCAGACTAAATTTCCTAATTTATTGCACAAGTGTGTGTGGGACGTACTCTGCAATATCAGTGTGTAACAATTACAGGAGTCTCTCCTGAAATCTTTCCCTTACAGGCTTAGTGAATGCTATCTTTATATTTATCAACCACTTATACTAATTAAGAGCAAAAGCCAAGCATAATCTGATTCAAAACAAGAAAACAGTTTGTTTACTTTGTAAGTATGGCATGTTACACAAACATTGATGCAGAGACCTCAAATTTCAGGAGTAGGTATAGCTTACTGGTTTCTTTTCTTTTGCTTCTCAATGTGACTTCCCGTTGACACTGATAAACTCTGTTTTGTTCAGCATGGGGACAAGAACATGACTTGGAAACTTGCAAATCTACCCAGACCTACGACAGGATGATATGAAAATTTGTTCTTGCTGTTCCCATGGATCTTATTGATGTGATAAATAAAGCCAATCGAAGGAACAGGATTACAGTTTCACAGCAAATTTAGGTTTTTATTAATTTCTATTTTGGTCTAGATCTGCTTAAAGTTGTCATTTCAAATTTTCCTCTTAACTGAGAGCAGGTAGAATTCTGCTTCCAAACCACCAAAACATGTAATGAAGCAGTCCCTACTGCTTCATTGGTATTCATGTCAGAGATACTGCTGCTATTGGCAGAGAAGCTGACAAGAATACCAATGTCACTGAGCAGGCAGGTTGTTCCCAAAATCTGTAATTCTGGGCAGTTTATCCCAAAATGACTGCATTCTAATCCACACTCTTTCATTTGAAGCCACAATCTTGAAAGTCTATGAACTTTTTTTTCTTTCTTCTTTTTTGGAACAGGGGAAATATACTTTGAGAAACACCCGCATTCAGATGGATTGACTGGATAGAATATATTGTACTGTCCCACTGTCACAGAGCTCAAATTTCTACCACTAACAAGTGTTAATGCCCTTCAGATTTTCAGCAAGATCTTTTGCAACTCTTCCTGACATCGACAGATGTTATTAGTGTCGCTGATGGAGTGAGTTGCCTCTGCCTAGGGCTCCCACGGCTCCTGAACTCTAGGATACAAATTTTCTGTCATTATAATGCAAAATATATGAGCGCTGCTTAGAGAATCTGGAGATTTTTGTATCATAACATGCAAATTTTCATTTATTTCCACCCTCTGCAGTGAACCCTTTGTCTCCAGTGAGAGAAAGGGCAAAGGTGTTACAGAGTGGCATCTGAGAATAGCCAGCAGTCTGTTAGTGTCATTTGCTCATATCCATGCTCCAGCTCTGCCCAAGCTTACAGAGGCCACCTCATTTGGCCATATTTTTCTGCTGGGTTGTGTGGGTTTGATGAGCCATTACCTTCAGGACAGATCATAGACACTCTTTAGTAACACTCATCAACTGTGGAGAGCAGCTGAAAAGAGCTGCAAGAAAATTCCAAGATAAAAATGATGACACAAACACAGCTACGCCAGGGGAACACCCGCAGTAGATGCTCTTAAAGTTGCTACAGTGAGATACTCCCATAAAATATTTTACCAATGACCCTGTGGGGCTGAGCTAAGGTTTATTTGGCTTTCTTCACTCCCTGTAAATATTCATCTTCTCCAGTGTTCTGTGGATTGTGATTGCTCATGCTCATTACTGGCATGTATGTGTCCACTGAATTACATTTCAGAGATAAACTGAAGACCTGTAACAAAAAATCATTTAGTCGCTTTTGTGATCAATATAATCTCCCTACCTCTTTAGCAAAAACAAATTTAGTGCTGTATAAGTGTAGGTAGAATCCTTCTTAAGAAGGTGCCTGCTACCAAAATAAGATTAAAGTTGACATTTTGACTGTAGGTCCTTCTAGCTGAGGAACAGATTATCAAAATACTTTTAATTATAAAAATTGCTTAGGTGTCTTATACTATGAAAGATAGTATTTTACAGAGGGTTGGGCTATGTCTATTAAACAAGAGAGCTCACACAGATTAATCTGCCTGTTGGGATGCCAGTCAGCCGCATTGATTCTTACCAAGTTCTGATGTGCTTAGCACTGAATATGACTTATCAACACAGTTCTCTGAGTCAAGTGGGATAGATACCCTTATAACAGCTCCACTTGTTTTTCTTTCTCCTTTATTCAATTAAATAATAGTGAAATTACATTTTCTATCTTTGCTGTGCAGACCCACAGTCTGAGTATAAAGCTGTCTTTGATGCACTATGAGCTCGTGATTTTAATCTAGCCAGATGAATTGCACAACTATATATTTTATGACAGTCACAGTAGCTGGGCTACAGGAGTTGCTTGAGAAGCATAAATTAGCCATATGCCCAGGTATTTCATTAACAAACATCTTACTCTGAATGTGGATCTTGCTGAATCTGGCATCTCAGCTGTAGTAAATGTTCGAGTTGTTCTGTTATGCTTAGACGTGCACTTCCATTTTCAGCAGATAGAGTTATTGAGTCTTTGACAAATAAACCAGGTAAAGGAGCAGCTGAGTATGTTGAGAACCAGCTCCTGTCTGCTGTAAATTGGTCTGGGTTTGCTGACTTCAGAGAGGAGGTTCCTGCTATCCCTTTCCATATAAAAATCCAAGCACAGTGGCATGCAAATATCCCTGTCAACTTAGATCACACTGTGAGACTCTGTGTTCTGCTCTGTATGGTAGCTGCCAGTTGAAAATATTTGTGTAGAGACAGGACTTAAAAGAGCTGCAGAACACTCTGATGTGCTCAGATAATGTTCTATGATTTGGGAATTTTATCAGAGACAATTCAGAGCAGCAGTGTATTTGCATTTTCCAGACTTCACTATGGTGGGACTTGAGAAAATATCTCTCTGTTAGCTAAATGCTAACCTGCTGTTCTTATGCCATCGATACTGATACAGACATAGATACGCGTATTTTATCCTTAAACACAAGACTGAAATTTTCAAAAATAAAGCTACAACATCTAAAAATAAATAGGGTGCTCCATAGCTCAACGTCCATCTGTTTAAATCAGAGATGCAGAAGCTTATAGTAGGAAATAGTTATGTGGAATTTTTAAAATGGCAATGTTATAATCAATAATTAACACTTGAAGTTATGTAAACTGAAATAAGGAATATGCTATAATTTTATGGAGTAAAAGCTAATTGCCTATTAAGGGCATGGGAGCAAGAAGAAATTTCTTCACTACTAGCATCACAGTTTGCTTGGAGGTAGATGATCAGCTTCCATCAAGGAAATCATCATCCTTCTTTCTTTATGCCCTATGTAGACCTTAACAGTGGATCACAGGACTTAGCAGGGGCATTTATGGCACCTCAAAATAGATAGAAGGAAAGATGTAGCAGGTATTGTAGACAACACAGGATAATCCATCACTTGGATAAGTGAGAAGCCTATTCTTCCTTCCTATTCTCTTCAGTAAGGACTTGACAGGCAAGAAATTATACTATGTGGTACCTGAACTGTAAAAGGCGTACTGGAACTATTGGTGGAGTGATTGAGCTTTGGTTTGTCTGTGTCTAATGCTCTGCATGTTTACAGTCCTGTTCCCCTGATACCAGCCCTTGCCAAGAGGAGAATCAGCTATGAGAAGGACCAGTTGGCTGACATACATTAGAAAACTCACCTTTTCCTCTAAAACTCAAAAGACAGTAAGGCATAGATTAATTTTTTTTAAAGTTATATAGTATACTAACATGGCAACTTTCAGGTAGATAGATATTCTCAAGCTATGTTAAAATTATCAGTGAATCAATCCTTTAATGAATTATTGAAATTAACTCTCACTTTAACGGGGGTCATGGAAAACTAAATTTGATTTCAAAGTTTATTCATCTCCAGTAAATATTTCTCAAGATTCTGTATCTGACATAGAAATCAATAAATTAATTCTCAATGCTGATGTATTACAACAACTTGGCTTTAGGAAAGAACATTTCAGTATTTCCTCATATAAGTATGCACACACTCCCCTGAGTTTATTTGCAACGTTGATCATAAAGAAAAATCTCTTGCCAGCATTCAGTGCTCGCTAACAGTTGTAGTTTTCAGAGAAATCAGTACTTGTTCCAGCACGAGTGGCCAGATTTGGAATAGGATAAATTCATTTCTTGAAATAGGAATATGAAATCAGTCAGTTGCAGAACAGTATTTGCCACTTAATGGAATCTCTGTTTCTGCTTTCTAGTGTGCTAAATTTTTAGATCTGAATTTTCATGTTGATAAATTTTCTTTGATTCCTTACTGAGGTTTATTCTCCAGTTAAATTGCTTTTTCATGAACCTAAGTACATACATGATAAGTTTCTTTTGCTTATTTTTCAAGTAATGGAAAAAAAGCCTAAATAATATTCAGCCTAAAAATGTCTTTCTAATCTTATCTTGCTTATTTTGTTCTGATTTTATCTTGCTTATTCTGATATAGTTCCAAAAATTACAACTCAGTTGCACATCAAGATATTCTCAAAATTACAGAAGAAGCTACTAATAGTTTGGAGACATTTTCAAATCCTTATCTTTCCATCATTTACAGAGAATGATTTTATAAGGATAACCATGTTTCCATGATTTCTGAACCTGATACAATGAAATATATTCTCTAGAGATGTAAATCCATTTTTGTGGATGAGTAGGAATTATCAAAATATTTTTAAATATCTTTCACATCCAATGATGATCCATGTTCATCACATTATTTGGGTAGTTAGCTGGAAGCAAATAGCCAATTTTATATTAATTTGTGAACAAGCAGTGTTAGCAGTTGCACATGATGGTAATGATGCAAATGGCAAAAATGCTCGTTATAAAACTGACTGTGTACCAATATTGTATTTTGAAATATTCCTAATGCAGCTTTATTGGTGTCTTGAAAATGATCTAGCAAAGATTATTGCTCTTTCAACTGTAATAACAGACTAACCATTTGAAATATCTGCTATTTCTGCAAATAATTTCTTACATGCTATGGTAGACCTCTGGGTGAATTTAAAAGGAAAAAACCAAACCTGTTTGGTTTTATATCACTCTCATCTAATTAGCATGAGCAACTGTTTAATTTTTTACTGTAGATGTTATTGTGTCACTTTACAGAAGTGCATGCATTTTATAGATACAAAAATATTTTAAGAAATCTGTTCCTTCGTGTTATGCTGGAATTGTTTTTATGTTCTCCATTTGTCTTATGTTTTATATCTGAAAGGCCAGGATGAGCAGTTGAGAAGCTTATTCTGCATGAGCTTGCATTTTAGTGGCAGGTAGAGCAGGATCTGTTTGTTGAGACGCTATTTAAATAACTAATATTGTGTGAGACTGAGGGTACTACAAGATCTTGTAGCCAAAAAATGACTTTCAAAAAAGATTCCTGAAATGTAGTCATGCAGAAGTCTCACAGAGGCTTGGAAATCAGAATATTATTTTCAACTGGTTTTAAGTCTTCATTCCTTTTTGGACAGTTTTTCAGTCTTTAGATGGTATTCTCAGTAGAAAAAGTGGAATTCTTGCTTTCTTTCAAGGACTGATGCAGGTCTCTGAAGCTCTTGATTTTCCTTCCAGTCTGAGTAGCTCTGATATTCTGAAGTTCAGTATCAACATCAGTATCAGAGTATCAGTAGCTCAGTCTGAGTAGAATTCCCTCCAAATCACAGGTTACTTAGGTGAGGTGAATGTATTGGGTTGACCCTGAGTTGATGGACAGTCTTTAAGACCAATTACGCTTCTCACAATTTACATATTTAAACCGCACAGAAAGGCGGGACTTAACCCTTTTTGTCGGAGCTCGCCTGCGGGAAGGTGGGGGGGGGGGGCTCCGAGCCTCCCGGCCCCGCCGGGCCGGGGCCACTGCCCCTTTCCCCCTTTCCCAACGCTGCGGCACGGACCCTGGGTCGCTGCGGGGGGACTGTCCCAGAGCCGCAGGCAGCTAAACCCAGCCATGGACTGCTCACAGCTAAACCCAGCCATGGACTGCTCACAGCTAAAACCAGCCATGGACTGCTCACAGCTAAACCCAGCCATGGACTGTCACACAGCTAAACCCAGCCATGGACTGCTCACAGCTAAACCCATCCAGCGCGGCTTCTGGGACAGGCGGGTCCTTCTCTCCATGCGGAGCCGGCGGAGCCTCCTGTCTGCAGCCAGCACACTTCGTGCTGAACTGAAGAGGACACCACGCAGCCAGCAGCACAGAGGGAGCGAGGCTTTCCCCACCGTAAAGCCTGAACAGAACACCCTTCAACATGGCGGCGTCAGAGTCAGAGAGAAAGAGAAGTGAGTCACGTGGGACGGAGCTGAGCATGGCGACGGGAGAAAAGAGGGCGGTGCCGCGATTCTGGCGCGCAGCTTAAAAGAAACCTTCTTGCATGCCGTGGTAAGAAACTGTAATACCACAAACTGTTTGTCTCTTTAATCCATTTGAAGAACATGGGGGGATGGAGAATCCTCGTGTGGCCTGTGAAGATTGTGAAGAGTGCCTATGCCAGGCTATATAGAAGTAGTAAGAGGCTGTTAGAGACTTGTGGCGAAGAAAAGCCTTTGTGTGCAGGCCAGAATAACTTATCCTTAAAAAGATTAATAAACCCATGTGATGGCCCATGTTTGGCAGTGTGAAGGAACTGTGATCAATTTTTCATGGGAGAGATGTTCTACACACAGCAGATTGTTTGTTTCTGGGCGTGTCTGCTGTTAGTAGCAGTTTGGGAACCACGTGGAACTGAAGGAAAACCCTTTTTCCCTTAAGCATAAGAGAGAGACTTTTCAAGAACTGGAACACTGACTAACATCCCATGGTCTGTCGTCCTTGTGTGAGCTGGGTAAAAGGCGAGAAGTGCTGGGGGGGGGGGGGGGGATTTGCTTTACTTTTGTTTTGTTATTTTCTCTTTACTTTTAATTTTATTAGCAATAAAGCTCTTTCATTGTACTGCAACTGTTTAAGGTTTGTGCCTGCTTTGCTTTTCTCCTAATTCTTATCTCACAGAAGGAAAATAAGTAAGTAATGAATATTTTGAACCAAAACCACTACAGTGAAGTGTTCCAAGAACTTTGATAAGACCTTTCCTTGGATATTTCCAGGTTTTGAGCAGAGAAACCATTTTCTGGTATCACAGGATAAAGCCTGTGGTGCTTTATCCTCTCCAGAACAGTCAATGAGACATTGAAGAATATTAATATGCATAAGTGCTAAGCAGTTGCAGTTCATGAAGTCACTAATTAAACTCTGTAGCAGTTTTCTTCCACACCTTGGCCTTTCCTTACCAGCCTTGGAAGTACAAAACCAGAGGCTGCTGGGCTGATATCAAAGTAGGTACAAATTCAGCCAGGCTTCAGACTTCTGGAGTAAAGATTCAAATAATGGATTTGTGTTTCAGGAGTTTGTCTTCATAAACTAGGTTTCTTCAGACTGAATTTTATACTGAAAATAAGGTTTTAAGTCAACAATATGTTTGTCAGTGTTGCTTTGAGAAAGATTGGTTCATTCATTCCTTTGCTCCTGTAATGACTGAAATGAGTTATTTCCCTTAAAATGATGGGTGTGTGATAACTCTAGCGGGCAAAGCCAGGTAGTTCCATTTTGGCTTCTCATTGGAAAAAGTAGAAATAAAAGGAAGGAAGAAAAAAATAAACTTCAGTCTGTGCTTCATTTTGGTTTCTAAGCACTGGGAAAAACCCATTTAAAATTTATTTTTCCCTTTTTTGTTCTTCATTTTAGGTTCTAAAGGAAATGTTCACCTTTTTAGCCAGCAGGTGGGCAATAAATACTCCTTTAGAGTAGGGGAGGCAGTATAATGGGTCTGTAACAGCAGTTGTCTCCATCTGTTGCCTTTTCCTCATTTTGCATTGTAGTTCTCCTTTAGTATGGAGTTGCTGTACTTCCTTCCCTTTCTGACTGCACTTCTTTGTTCTGGATAACATCCTGGATAGGAAGACAAATACAGCTTGTGATGGAGAGAAAATACTGTCTGTGCTTCCTTTTTGAGCCCTGATAGGAATCTCTGGAAATTTAGTAATTTCTTTAATACCAGTTTTTAAACAGCTAAGCTTGCAAACAGACTAGAGGAAAAAAAAATAAAATTCAGTGTTGTAGTATTAAATGTTAAGAAAACCAGATCGAGACTATGGAGTCTTACCAAACTAATAAAGTGATTTTTATTGACCTCTGTAGTGATTTTTATTGACCTTCATTTTCTATGCAAGCAATTATATCCTTAGCAGAAATAAGAAGTTCCTTTGGCCTACCAGAAATACCCAGTGTTGTTTTAATATTCCTCTGAGGCTCACTGAAGACAGCAAAGCCACGAAAAGTCACGGGGTATTGCTGAGATGGTTAAACTGAAAGTTTTCCCTTTATTCTTGAAGTTCTCAAGTAAATACTTCTTACAAATTTCTGTGTCACATGAGTGGTGCTGATAGACTTGATGTATCAAATCTGACACGTCAATGAGTTATTTACCTGGGAATTTGTTGTAAGGAAAAGCAAAATCAAGGGAAACTAATTAGTAATATTTTCTAGGAGAGCCATGATTTCTGGGATTCACAGGAGACTTGTGATTTTAAATTCTTATCTGTGGGAAGTTGCCCCTCCTTTGTGTATTGTGATTCACCTTGACATTTTCTCAGATGGGTTCTTGTTACTGGGAAATGCTGATCAGGATGAACTTAGGTCCTAAAATCCCAAAATGGGAAGTAATACTTTTAAGTAATTTTACTTGTAGAAATATGAAAGTGGAAACCTTCCTGCATCACACAGATTAGGGATAACAGTGCCAAATAACTCTACAGCCCTTCAAAGTTCATTCTGTGAGCCTTCCTTTCAATGAAAAGGAATTTTACTGTATTCTCAGTAAAGCTGCCCAAAAATTAAATCAATGCAGATGTAAGTAAATACTGTTAATGCTTTAATCCTCTAACAGAACTCAACTCCCATAATCTGCAGAGGAAGAGCACCATAGGGAGAAAAGCAGATTTGAGTTATGACTGGAAATGTAAGCTTTGAAATAAGAGATTGTTAGAAGGTACACTGCACTTCAAAAGTAATGCACTCAGTGCTAGGAAGCTGGCAGCTGAGATTTCAATGAAATATGAGGAGAAAATAATATCAAACAATATGGTCTCTATATACTTTTACAGGCCAAGCACAAATAAAAAATTGCTCTCTGTTATGACAGTGTGAAATATAAAATGTAAGGCTGAATATAATATTCTGGCAAGTAAACAATCAGAGGAGACGATTACTGAAGGGACTGTATCAGATGGTTCATGTGGTGTTTCAAACCTGTAGTGTTTGAAGGGATCAAAGTTCTCCAGACCTTTGCTCTCCTGTCCTTTCCTATATTGCCAAAAGCTAACAGAGAGAAGAGCTACAGCAAGTAACATTTAAAAGTATTTAAATAGCTCTGTGTTTAAGTAGGTCTGTGTTAACAATTGAGAATGACAGGAATACTTGAAGGAGAAATATTCAGGGTGCCAAAGATACCTCCTGTTCAACTGTTCAACTTTTTGCTTCGCACTACCTAAACAGTGGAGTTTGAGAACTACAAGCTACACTTTAAATCATGCTGCAGATGTTCTCTGTAGTTCTCCAGTAACTCAAGGAGAGGTAAACAAAACTCTTATTCCCCAATCTGCAGATAAGGTTGGCAAGTGACTGATGAGGTCTGCTTGCTGACAGTGTAATTATTGGAGGTCAGAGCAGGGACAACATAAACTGATAATTATTCACATACAAGGTTGCATGGGTAATTGGTTGGGTTACACTCTGTCAAGGCACATGTTCAAACTGCTTGAATAGTAGGGAATATTCTCATGGATACAGTTTTTTCTCCTTAAGGGTCTCATTCAAAACCAGTTAAAATCAGTGACTCATGAACTTCAGTAGGTTTGGTATTAAGACCTGAAAAGTGCAGGGTGTCTGAGTTTATCTTTCTTTATTTATTTGGAAGGAGTGCAGAGTACAGTATAAATGTTTTATCTCAGATAAAGCCTTCACCTTAGGGGCAGTGTGTTTGCTCTACCATGGCCTTTTTTGTTTATATTACTCTTACACATTTCCACATGTATTAAATGTGTTGATTTGCTTATTATTTCACAGATGAAGCATTGTCTTCTCTCTAAGGATTGCCATTTGCAGAGAATTATTGTTCTCAGTGTATTTCTCTTATTTTTCCATAGGTGCCACACTGACCTGCCATGTTGGACCTAGACCACAGCCTCCCATCACAAAGGTAAATTAATGGATTGAAAAGACTCCTGGAAAGCCTCCTGGTTTAGCTCCTGTAAGTACTGCTTTCAGTAAGAGTGATGACGACAAGACAAACTATTTATAAGAATTCAAGTCCCAAATTGTTGTCTCTGTGCATGACATACTAGAGAACAGTGTTTTGTTTTCCTCGGAACATCAAAATCCAAATGTAAGTATAGAAAAGGAAATATAGAAAATTCTTTTTGCTTGCCTCAGCTGCAAGTTCATAGTTCTTAATAGTCTAAGCATTTTTATGGTTCAGAGCCAATCACTAACATTATGAAATTCAGATTTGCCCTCTGACATGTTCTGAAAAATTGGGCTGTACAGTAGCCTGGTGCAGCTCCTCAAACCATCTCAGTTTAAAGAAGTGACAGATACTACCTCTTCCCCCTCTCTAAAGCTAAACATCTCATGGCAAGCACTGTGCAAAACAGGGAACTTTGCCTGCGTTAGTCTGATAGATGTTTCTATCTAATGGCAGCTGCTTAAGTGCCTTGGCTAAGTAAACACTTGGTGTAAGTAAAAATGGATCCAGATCTCATCCCCTGTTCTTTTGGATATACTTTTCATGTGTTTGCTGTTTTAATGGTTCAGTTCTTGTACAGAATTTTTTTAAGAAACAGAACTTTTACAAAACAGTGCAATTTTTTCCTTTTTTTCCTTCCTGGCAAGAAATACTCTTGAATTAGACCCATTAAAAATCTATTGTCTTGCAGAGAGTGCACATGCCAGATTTCTTTTCCCTCACTAATGTGAAGTGGGAGAAACAGAAGTTTCACTATATTAATGGATTGTGGGGAATATATTCATCTACCCCCCAGCTTACAAGGCAAAATGTGACAGCATACAAAACTATAATAAAAGGAATCTAGCTGCAGAGGCTGTAATAAAATGATGGTAAATGAAACCTAGCTGTGTATCACCATGGCAAGTAATTCCTAACTGAATTCACTGATCAAAACTCTGCTGTCCTGTGTAAGACAAACAAGTTATTGAAACCTGCCCTGAAGGCTTTGTGATGATGAGGCATTGCTGGGATAATCACACTCAGTAGTAGGCACCTTCCAAAGTGTGAGACTTTCATGTATCAGAACTATGCTTTTGTTGGAAATGCTGAGATCTGCAAGCACTTCCCTCCAAATTTCACATATTGAATTCTTCTGTTAAAAATGAAAAGCTCTTTATTGGCAAGCCAGGGCTCTCTTAATTTCAATTATTCTTAAAAAAAAAAAAATTGCATCTACAAGGTGAGACAACTTTGACATACTTACCTGTTTCATAGTGTACAGTTAGTTGCATGCATTGAAAGATGCAAGATTATCATTGGTACTGTGACTCATGGTGTGAAAATACATTCTAAGTGAAAGAAATTAATAAATTTGTGCTGGATTATGGTCCAAATATTTTTATCTTTTTATATTTTTCTATGAGAAAACCCTGACTTAAAACAAGGAGAAGTTCTAGCTGGATGAAAAGAATAGCTTCCAGGATGAGTCCCCTTACGAAAGACATCCTAATGAAGTGTTGCACAATTTTTGAGTGATGAGAGAAAGAATTGTATGGAATGTAAACAAAAAGTATTTTAAAGCATACAGTTATTTCAAAGAAGTTCAAATATTATCTACTTTTTGCAAATGCAAAGGGAAAATTGGCATGCTGCATCGCAGTAGTTCTTGTCATTAAGCTAATTATTACACAGGCAGTGTAGCATTAGTCACCGTTTGAGCAATTCCTGGCCCATTTATCAATATCAGTCTTAATACTTTGATTAAAATCAGATGTATATGTCAAGTGGGACCTTGATTTTCTTGCTTGATGATAATAGATATTTGCCAGAATGGCTTTATATAAAATTTTTCTTTTTTGGCAAGTCGAAAATGTGTCATATCAAGGCACTAAGCCAGAGACTTTGAATCAGCTGGCAGAATGACAAAAAGCAGAATGATATTTAAGGGAAAGAAGTAAAATTTCTCTTGGATGAAAGACCAAAATTATTTCTGGCAAAAGAAATACCTATTGCCAAGGAGATATAAAGGCCAATCTCTGCTCAGCTACCAGCATGTCTGTCAGTAGCTGCTAGTAAAAACTTCTTCTGCTATGGAGCCATGCATGTCTCTGTGGCCCTTGTCCTTCTCATTAAAACAACCTTAGTTCTCTAATAATTTGCATGAGAGCGACCATTCCTGCTTCTTTTTTGAAATACTCCATTTGCACATAAACATTAGTAAACTCTTAATTAATAACCTTTCTGTAGTCCGTGTGCTTTATCTATTTTCACTTCTCTTTAATTTCAACTCCCTGAGGGAGAAAATTGAGTCCTTTCTCAAAGCATATGTAAAAATGATATAATGTTTTGGTAAGCTTCCTTACTGTCAGGTGACCCTGCTGATCCTCATTTATCGGGAGATGAAGAAACAAGGTAAATAAAATACTTTCTGCAACTGTAGGTGGTTATACAAAGATCTTCTCTCACCAGCCATATAAGTCACTTCAGAAGTCAGAGCCTCAGTAAGGGAGTACCTGACTTGAAAATGAGAAGAAGTGTAAGAATTTAAACTGAAATTAATTACTGTAGTGGTCCAGGCTTACTTAGGTGCCACACAATATGTATTGTTTTGTAACAATCCACTGGAATGTCATGTATGAAATATCACAGGATAATGGTTAGGAAAATAATAATGAAAATGAAAAAATGACTGTTCCAAGGCCAGTCACATCTAAAACTCTGAAGAGGATTGGTTTATGAATGTAGGTAATACAATAATGCAGACACGCACACAACAGGTCTCACCAAACTCTCTTTGGGTTCTCCATTCTCCTGTTCCCAGCTTTCAGCTCCCACGTCATACTGGTTTGAGCTAGCACTCGAGTTTACATTTTGGAAGGTAATGGACATGCAATTTAGTGGCTTGCCAGTCATTTCTTGTTCTTGGTTCAAACCTGAGAGAGTAGGGAGGGTGGTGGGAAAGCAATGATCATCCACTTGCTTGCAGCTGCTACCTTGTAACGTGAAATCAGATACAACCTCTGGCCATCAAAGAATGCTTTTATCAGGAATAGCACAGACAAGCTGAGTATGTCCTGCCCTCTAAACACAGATAGGGGCCTTTATATTATTTTATGAAAGCAACACTAATATCAACATAACAGAAAGCAAAGTAATATTGCTGAAAAATAACACATAAAGACAAGATATCTTCAGAGTCCAAATCTTGAAATTCAAGGAGAAAAACAAAAGAGTTTGCCCACTGGTGAAGATTTTGATTTTGATTTCAACCAGCAAGTGCAATAAACATGCCTGAGAAGAAGTTTTTGTCTTGATATATGCAGTTAATCCACTTCCTCACCTCTGGTCACAGTGGTTTTCTGGTCACAGTGTTTCCCAATTAGATTTCTATTTCAGTACAATTTCTATAGCAAGGAACTTGCATAAAGGAGAAGGAGTGGGAGATTTTCAAAGTACCCTTGCTAATTAGGTGTCCAGCACTCATTGATTTTGAATAGGAGCTAGGTCCCTCAGAACTCTTTATGCCTTTGAAAAATTCTCCTGTAATCTCTCCCGGTTCTCTTTGTACAGCCTCTAGCCTTCAAAGGCTTCAAGTCCGCGGAAGAGACAGCACATGATGCCTAGGCTGCATTACCCTTCCTGTCAGAACTGCTATTTACAACTGAAAGGTTTCAAAAGGACAGCCTACATGTTGTTGACAGAAAGAAACTTCAGGGCTATTAATATTTTGCACATTAACTCCTTACCTGCTACAGTGCCTACTTTGCTGTAACTTTAAACATAGGGTTTCAGTACCTCTGTGTGGATTCAATACATTTGTCAATACATTAGGCACCACTGCTTAATTCACAGGGATAAATGATTTTAAGAAACATCAAGTCAGAATCGCAGATGTAAATGATTCTGCTGTTTTCTAAAACTATGACTCATTTGTAAGGCCAGGCAAGCTGGGAATTAGTTATTTCATGTACCATGCCCAAGTGTTAAAGATTAGATGTCATATGTTTAAAAACCACGAAGTATGTATTATGTCCCTTTTTAAAATCAATTTTACTGGCCAGTAGTCAACAACTATTTCCCTATGATTCTGAATATTCTCCTAGTCCTTCTGGAAATCTGCTCAAAAACATAATAAAAAGTAATGAGTCTTTTCAGAAAGCTGATTCAGGAAAGGATTTTGTTTATTTTAATAGCTAAAGGGATGTACAGCACACAGCGAATGTTTGCTGGCACACACCATTGGTGCAGCAAAGCAAAAGTTGTTCACCTCTGACTCTTAACTGTGGGGGACTTCTTGACTTATGGGATAGGGAGAGGGAAAGAGAGGATTCTGTTTTGCAGATATCACTAGTAAGAGGTACACACCTCTAATCCTGTATATTTTAATAAAGGCTCAGCTTACAATAAAATGCAAATTATGAGTCTAAATTTAATTCCACACCACTGGAAATGACACAAGAGCGCTTCTCATTTTGCACAGGTGAAGTTCCTCTAAAATTTAGAAAACCAGAGAGACTGCACTCTTAGTGAGGCTCTAAAAACAGGTAGGAATTCTTATTAATGACTGGTTGAATGCCTTGCTGAACAAAATGTAATCACAGATTACATCATGTGCAATCAAATTAGAAAGGACCTTGTTCTCCTATCTGTTCACTCATCTATGGTGAAATAATTGCTTCTTCAGGATGAAATGTTAATAATGGCCCTTTAGATTTTGAATGCAACTAAAATGTTACATGCAAAATAAGCCCCTTCACTTACAGAATTCTATTAATTCAGCTGCTTGCAACAACTCAAATTGAAGTTTCTGGTTTTATGTCATGAGGATCTCCTAAACCATACGTGATGATGATATTTCATCTCAGAAAGTTAGCTGCAGCTTTGGTGCTTCCAGTTTAGTCAGAACAAGCTAACATAAAGCTAATAAAAACATTTCCATGGTTTCGTCTCGTCTCAATCTGCATCTTGAATGTCTGCATTGGTCTAAAAAATGACAGCAAAAACTCCAAACAAACAAACAAAAAAACCAAAACCAAAACAAAAAAAAAAAACCAAACAAACAAAAAAAACCAAACAAAAACCCCACAAAAAACAAAACAACAACAACAACAACAAATAAACAAAACCAAAAAACCCCCATAAAAAACCAAAAAACCCCCAAATCCTCGTACTATTATTGTCCACAGATGCAGTAACTGGAATGTACCAGGCCTATCCCAGGTGTGATCTCAGCTATTAAGAGGTAGGTAAAACTCCATAAAAACTTCTGAACAGCACAGTGACAACCATTCATCAAGAATCTGATGATTTCTACAAGTGCTCAGTTCACACATTTATCCTGTGGTGAACTGCCAACAAGAATTACTGTACCATTTCTATTCAAATTCTTGAAAAAAGAACCTGAAAGTAAGGGTGTGATATTAAAAAAATTTAAAATTAACTATGCCCATCCATCCAAATCATAAGAACAAAGCTAAATTTGGGATATTAAAAAGTGCTTTTGCTGTACTTCAGTTATTTCGGCATTTAAATAAGTTCCCAACATTACTCAGAGGTAAATAAGTATACATTTTAAAATAGTTTTATGGAAAATTATATGTCTAATGATCTGGACTGTGCAATAAATATAGCCTTTTATCAGAACACAATCGAATCATTAGTGCTGCAGAAAATTTGCTAGGATTGTTTGATGTTAACTTACTTTTTTATTAAATCAATGGTAAGGATGGAAAGCTATTTAAATCACTCATCTCCTGGCTCACTGGCAGTCACAATGTGTTTTATTTGATCTTAAAGCCAGCAGTGAGGTTTTAAAGAAATTTCTGTTAATAGAAATGAAAAAATAGTGTCTGATTTTTAATAGTAGTTCTTGAAATTTGAAGTGCATACTACTTTTTCACCATGGTTATTGCCTAGCTATACCTGTATTTTCTGAGCTTTCAAAGACATAAAAAATTAAAGACTTACCTATGTCCCTAGACTTCTCTAGATAAATTATTTTAACAGATTTCTTTTATATTTGCAATTCACCTCATCTTCTTTGGGAAGAATGAAAAGATGTGACACTGCCACCTTTGTGACTGAGACAATCATTTTTACTGCAATTTTCCAGCTAACCTGCAATATCTGTTCTGAAATAATGCATGCACAATTGCCTGAGGCTTCTGCAAGAAGTCCGAATTTGTTTTTTGTTCTAAGTTTTCCAAAATTAATTGAATGAAGGCTCAGTGTTTGCTGACATTACAGCCATAAACAGAACATGGTGTCCCAGGCCAGAGTTCAGGGAAGGGTAGAAAAACAAGGAGCCTTTTTCAAGGATTTCTTTTAGCACATTTTCAGGTTTACTTACACCAAAGATTGCCCCCAGGCCTACAGGAAGGTATTTCATTACTTGCTTGTAACATTTTATGGTGTTTAGAAAATATTGCCTTTATGTTTGATCCAACTTTAGGGAAAGTATCATTTCCATTTCTTGTTCTGCATCATTTGATCTTCCTGAGGTAAGGAAATTGAAAGCACCTTGGCAGTCATTGTAGGCATACTGTGAAGTTTTCTTCTAGGAACACTAGTGCTGAATTAATTTGGTTTAATGCAAGCTGAGGTTTAATCTCACCTGACTAGAAATAATACAAAGATCACAATATAGATAATTTTCTAGATCTGTACTTAAAGTTTCTCTCCCTTTTGACATCAGAGGGGACTTTGGAGAGCTCTGTCCTTAATTTCTGCTGTAAGTGTTCAACATCATAAATCTTCACTAGTTCTGTGTCTTGTCAGTGACTTTTGATAATAAATATATTTTTTTCTAAAATGTTGTAGTCCAAGAAAAAAAGGATGATCGAAAAATTACCTCTAGGTTTATGGGTACAACTGTAAGTTGTTTGTTGTCAGATTTTTATTTTTTGTTTACTTGAAGTGATTATTGATGCATCTGAAAAGTAGCACATTCTGTTTACTAAATTCCCTGCAAGGAAAACATTTACATGTTTTATAGAGACCTAAGTCACTGGCATAGAACAACAAAGGTATCACAAGTGAATACATTTCACTTAATTGCAGGAGACGTGTGATCCTTCAAGGGGAAAAATTCAAATAGGTAACACTTCAAATGCAGGGAACTTTTGTTTCTTTGAACGATTAAATTAATAATAAGCTTAACATAAAAAAACCCCAAACTTTTATTATTCTGATGACTAGAGGATGTTGATTTGTCTCATTTATTTAGAACAAGAAACAATTTAAATGTAATAGCTTTGATTTTGCTCAATGTATTTTCTTAAGGATTCTTCGTAACCCAGAGTGGGGGTTGAGGGTAAGAAAGGTAGGAGGTGAAGATGGTGGGGCAGTATCACCAATTCAATTTAATCTTAAATTCTAAAAGCCTTTTCAAGATCAAATCAAATATAGAGGGGAAAATTAGCATAAGAATCACCAGCAATAAAAATAAAGAGAAAGAATAAAGTAATTGCTTTTCACTAAAGTTTAAAGCCAAGCAATAACAGAGAAAATACTGCAGCTTAGAAAATGATTTGCCATTGCAATGATTCATTTCTAGCCTATAATAGGTGTTATTTCCCTGCTTTGCAGTAAGGCATTCATTACATGCCCAATTTAGAGCAAAGTTAGCCACAGAATTCTTTATAAATAATCAACAGTCACTCTTCAGCTCATCTTCAATGCTACATCAGCATGACAACCTAGACGGTAAGAGTGTAGCACGACAAGAAAATGTGCACAGTCATTGTCTAATACTGCCTTATTAGCTGAAAGAATAGGCAAAAATGACAGGAGTTCATTGTATAATTCATTAGTCCAAATTCCATTCCCTTTGGAGTCAGCATTAAAATGCTTGTTGTTTCGAATGAGTGCGGTGTCAGAAGCGTATGTTTTTCAAATGTGTGCCCTGGATAACGATTAATGTTGTACTAGAAACACTAATCTGGTGGAAGTCTTTGTGGTTTTAGTGCATGTCACATGCTGTGAGTCCAAACATGTCCTGTCAGATAGGAATAATTGGTAAGACAAGTCTGGTCTAGTAATACTTCTACACCCTCTTTGTGTCATATACAAGGTGGGCAAAGCTGCATCCATTTAGGTCAATGAAATAACATTACAGAAAGGTGGGCTTGGCTGTAATTGTACCCATCAGCAATCTACCACCATAAATTCTTACCCACTTAGTGGTTACTGTCAGTACATTAATTCTCAGAAGAAGAAAGATGTACTGGTTTTGTGAAGGTACAGTCCTGAAGAAAGAACCCTTCGAAGTAATGTAGGTAACTAACTTTCTCATTCTTAAAGTCTAGGAATTTCCAGAGTATTCTATAGTAAACAGACAGCGAGGAGTTTCCAAAGACATCTGTTCTTACTCTGCTAACTGCCTATGAAACGGTCACATTTATTTTCTTTGCACCAGTCTTTAGGGAACTTAAAATTTAAGGTGAAATCTGTGTACAATTGTAAACACATCCAAAACACCACATTTTTTCAGGTGAGTGGGTTATGATAACTCATTTCCAAGAAATTGTTAAGGGAAACATTTGAAATGAAACTTTCGTTTCAGGAAGCTTTTAAAGCACCTGGGTTTTTACAGGTTATCAGTTGTATATTGTATAGGTACTGACCTGTAAATATGAGGAAAGCAGTATGTCTGTTTACAGGTTAAAAAAAAAAAAAGCACTATAAAATACGTCACTCAAAATAATAGTCAAAAAAATATTTAGATTCTGCCACTCCTAATGTGCCTTTGCTTACTGTCATAAAATGCTTCCTTAGAGCACTCTCAGCTCCTAAGGATTGTCTGTTGAAGCAATAATTTGAAGAAACAGTCTATCTGTCTGGAAATGCCATTGTCAAAATAAAACAGACATATTTTCAACTCTGGGATGTAGCTGTGATGAAAATATAACAGTGCTGAAGTCACTGGCAGATTTGTCCCTGGGTCTGGTAGGTCTGAGGTTTCATCTCAGATCTTCTAATTTTAATGATTTTACATATTCATTGTCTACCCTAAAAGGGCACATCAAGAAATACAAGCATTTAGTTATTCTGATGCACAAACCAGGGGAGCAGGCCAGGCCATCTGGCATCTGAAAAAATATTATGATTACTGGAGACTTGTTTCCAAAATATGACTTGCTGAATTGGTATTTTCATTTCAGCAAAAACAAACAGGTTAAGAGCTTCCTCTTTGAAATTTATTTTATTTCTGCACAATACAACAGATGGAAGTGCTATTCACCCCACTCATCACTAAGCAGGAAGATTGAACCTTATTTTGAGAAGTCTACCAGCTGAAGTTTACAGCTTCATCAGGAACATATTCTAACTTCTGGTATCATTTCTTGAACAAGTTACAGCTTTGTGCATTGTGTTTTGTCTGGGATACATTCCAAGTTTCAGAGACCTGCTCTCCACTTATTTAGAGTGGATGTTGTTTGAAAAGTAAAATGTCTTTCTAATAAGGGGCTGCAAAGTCATAGCAAATAAATGCAGCCAACAGTGTGCAAAATGACACATCTGTGGCCAAGTACACCTTTGTGGGAAGGCACTGGATCTTAATTAGTTGCCTAGGAATCTCTGCTGCTACCTGACAAGGTCTTCTTGCTGCAGGTTGGCTACAAAATGGAATTGTTTTAACCTCATTTTTTGAAATGAAAAAAATAGAGATGCTATTAACCCACTTAGCTGAAAAAAACTTCACTGATTCAGCTGCCACCATGTTGTGTTCCTGACTCTTAGACATCCTGTATAAAATGAAATCAAATAATTGAACAAAAAGGGCAGTGGCCTTAGGTCCAACCAGGATTCCTCCCTCAATTCCACTTCATTTGTAAGTCCTATGTATTAGAGGCAATAATTAATTTTTGGTCAGCAGTCAACAAATTCACATAAATCATATCTGTATCATCCATATTTCTAGGCTGTTAAAGAGAACTGGAAAAGTTATTAACTCTTAATGTCCATCCCACCATGGGAAGAAAAGAGCATGGGCATGCCATGAAAAGAGCAAACATGATGCATTTTTGGACTGTGTGCCTAGATTTAAGACATTAGGAGAGGTGGTAATAATAATATTTTGATGTATAGCTGTAGAATAGGTAAATGTACAGAGAAAGAACAACAAAGAACAGAACCAAACAGAAATAATAATGACACATTCTGATAGGTGACAGTATCGGGTAATACAGTGTGAAGAGCCATTTTTCTAAGGTGTATAGAAATGCTGAAGAGACTAATTTAGGAGTTTCAGCTATAAAAGTTTAATAGCAGAGTAATATTACAAAACACAAAAATAGCCTAGCTATTGAAATTACCATTATAGCTATATATATTTGGCTGTAGAGTGCTATTGCCAGGAACGGTACAACATCTGCACTCAAGTCAATGAAAACTTTTAAAATATAAAGTCCCATAGCAACCAAACCAGAAAAAGTCATGGAGCTCTAGGCAAGGTAATAAACACCACTGAGTTTTATTACTCTGAGAACTGAGGAATGAAGAAAGTTGTACCATGAGCTTTGTGAGCTTTTGAGAGAATATTCAAAAATTAGGTTGAATTCTCTGAAACTGAGCTTAATAGGTGGAGTACAATGGAACTGAATTCATAAGAACCTTCTCTCTGTTACAGACCATGCTTTGCTGGCTAAAAATGTCACCCAGGCAGAAAAGAATGAAGGCATTGGAATATCTCTGCCACCTTCTGCCCCTCAAGTTATTACTTGTATAAGTACTCAGGCGAGAATAGGGTACTGTAAGGCACACTGAGATAGAAAACAACTATTTTATGACAAATTAGCTTCAGACATTACAGAAGTCTGTATTGGGAAAATAAAGGAACGCAGAAAGATTCTACCATGGCAGTCATTTAAACCAATGCTGCAGCCTGACGGAGTGCTCACGACTGTCCTTGGTGCGTTCAAGTAGTAGAAGGACTTGTGTGCAGTAGAAGGACGTCTGTGGTTTTGTCACTATTGATCAGTGGGGCACAGAATTCCAGTTTATTGTAATTTCATTTCGCCAGCCCTAGACTGTGGAAATGAGTAATCTTTAAACACATTTGCAAAGGGCTGTAAATGTAATTAAAAAGCAAAGCTACTCTGCAATGTAGGTGGAAAAGCCCCCTTAGATCAAGGATGCCCAATATACTTTTCAGTCTTGTCTAACCCATTGGAACTTCCAGATTTATGTTTCCTGAAGGCAAAATCTGAGAAACTGATGAAGTATTTTCGCTTATAGCAGTTTAAATAAGAAGGTGGTCTTTGTATTAAGCTTCTGCAGCAATCTATGTCCTGTGGTCATATCAAATCCTACTGATAATTTAGATGGCAAGGAATAATATAATGAAGAGTTAAGTTTGTTAGTCAAATCGATAAGGATAACATCATTCCACTTCAAAAGAAATGATTTCTCCAATGAGTATCTAATTTACATGTAAACAATGGTTATTTTTAGTTAATTAAATGTCACGATTGTTCAAAGTACACTTACTGATACTTGTGATGTAGTTAAATCATAAACAACACAGTCAAGGAAAAATAATTTGAGACACATTTGCTTGGACTTGCTGCTACTGGAATATCCCTGCAATTGCATTTTGCTTCCTGGAAATGGGACATACGTGGGTAGCTCCTTTTCTGGCTCTAGTACTAGTATAGTAGCAGGGCTGTTCTCCTTTACAACTAAGAAGGGAATCTGCACTGTGTGTCTTAAGTTATTATTGTATTTCCTGATTTAGAATCGAGATCTGTAACACAGAGTGGATATCTTATCGCTTCATTATTTTGGTAAACCAGAAGCAAATGCTGACAAAAGGCATTCCTGTGTTCTCAGCAGTACAGTTGATTTCTTCTCCTGAGGTTCACTTTATGGCTAGAAAATTTTATAGTGACAACTGTATATCTTATTTTTGTTTGGTTTGTTTTCTGATGTTGATCTTTACTGATTCTTGCCTGCAGTGTATCCTTGAATTTGAATGAATAGACAGTTTATTGTGGAGGAAGAGGAAGAATATACGCAGAGGACAGAGAGGATGGGAATTGGAAGGCTTTGTGGCCTTTAGATTCTGTCATAGCAATTTGATTTCTAATCAGAGACTTTTTTTATTATCCTGGCATCACCTGTCATCCTGATGAGGATAATGATTTAAGTGTGGTACATATGTACTTCCTTTAAATTAAAAATAGGCTCCTTTTAGCTCTGTGGCTCTTCAGGATGTCTTTCATTTTTCTTTGACAAGTTAACACTGGTTTTCATTTTAGCTCAGAATGCACTTCATAAAATACAAGTAGACAAATTCTGCCAGGGACCATGACTTGTAAAAGCATTTGTAAAGGGATGGCACATTTTCTAAATGTTTTGTTTGTAAAGTAGCTAATAATCAAAAATTTCACTGTGCAACAAACAACCGAAAAAAGATTGAATTCACCTCTTTTCGTAAGAAGGAGCTGTTTGTGATGATGGAAATTAGAGATATTTTAGCAGAATTGAATGCTCTCACTCACAGAGCTGAAACCCTGGGTACTGCACAACATGATATGAAACCCAGCTGGAAATCCTTATTTTCTTACTCTGTTACAAACTTGATGGATAAGGAAGTTATGGTTGACCTTTCACGAAAAGCAAATCATGAATGTATATATATATATATATATATATACACCTATATTATGTCCCCACTGGATTCCTTATTTATCTGGTATGAAGGAATCATATACATGATTTCTGTTGAACATGTGTAACTGTGTATATTTCTGCTTGGGCTGAGGTTTTTCCTTTATTAGTACTATTGTGTGGATCACCTTGTTGTGATGTATTTTTCAATGCAGAAAGAGAAAATAATAACATATTTTTTAATGTAGGAATGCAAGTTTTCTGTATCTTGAGGCTATCTCAAGCGTTATTTGGATTAAATGAATCATTATTAGGATTAAAATAGGATTAAATGTTAGGATTCCCACTTTGAGGTAATTGGCCTGTGTTGATCTGAGGGTTAGGGACCACAGCATTTTCAAAACCTTTCTCAGAGGTTTCTCACCCTTAACTTTGTGTCACTCATATAAATGTATCATTTTTGGAATTAATATTTGTCATTTGAAATGATGTACATGTAGAAGGAAACACCCACATTGAACAGCATAACAAAAACCTAAATATGGGCAAACTGGTGATGATCCTTGAAAGGAAATTGTAATTAAGTTTTTAATTATTTATTATTACCTCTGTAATCATTTCATGTCTGAACAGTAGCTCATAATAAAAAATCTCTATCACCTAGAGCTGTGAGGCAATGGCTTTCCATTAGTCATCATACCCTGCATAATGAGCAGCATTGCTAATGAGACAAAACACACTTCAAAGTTATTCAATCAGCAGTCTGAATAATGAGATTTTACACAAAAATGTAAATACTGAGCATGCAACAAAAGCAGTAAGGTGGATTATAGCTTTTTCTTTTAAGCCACCATGAATGGAAAGATTGAAAGGAATTTAATTACTTTTTATAAGTAATATAATGTTCCACAGATTCATAAGAAAACAGAATAGGCCAGGGCACTTGGTGCTTTAGAAGAATATGAATTTAAATAATAGACATAACTGCTAAGAATAAGCTTTATTGGAAGCTGTAACTTTGCGTTTAAATTTTTGTGGGAAACATCTGCAAAACATTTCTTATAATGAATCAGAAGAATATTAATACCATATTTGACAAATATGTCAGACTTAGAGATCAGCCTCTAGTATACATTGATGCAAATTACATTAAAATGTAATATAATATAATATAATATAATAGGCGTCAAGCCTGTCAGAATTCAAGGAGCATCTGGACAATGCTCCAGGCATGCTGCTTAACTTTAGGTAGTCCTGTGAGGAGCACAGAGTTGGACTTGATCCCGATGTGTCCTTTACAATTTGAGATATTCTATGTTAATATTACATAACGTAACAGCAACCTGAGAAAGGATGATGTGTGACTGAGAGTTGAACATAATTTTTTCACATGTACAATCATACGGTTTTTAATCCTGCTACTCGAGAGAAGCAAAACTAGAGGACAATGTTTCAGTTTTATTTAAAATGCCAGGAAAATCAGTATCAGAACTGTTAAAACTAATGGCAGTTTCATGGTAGTTATTACTGAAAAATAAAAATTTTTACTGATTGAAACCAGGAACATTTGGGATTTGACTTTGGGTGTTTTGGAAGGTCTATGTTGCAGGATCATGCTTTTTTCAGAATAATTCCTATCCATTTATAGGAAATAAAAAATTTCTTTGATGTAAAATTCTGCAAATATTCAGGTGGCTCTTTATAAATCAATCAGTAGGTTATGATTATTAGTAATACCAAACTCAGGTTTATAGCAGTGTGCTCCCTTTATAATCATGTGAGCAGGGAAAAGATTTGCTGCTGGCCATCTGCTGTTCAGGCAGGCTGCACTAACCTTTCACCTGCCTGAAAGAATGAAGGTGCTCTTTAGAAAATGACACCAGAATTGTATTTAAAATTATTACTTGGAGCTGCAAAAAGTTGTCAAAATCTGAACCAGTAATGGATACAATATAACTTTGAATTACTGAGTTATATTGCATTTAAGAGAAATCCATTATATGGGTCCTACAAAATCGATTATCCCTTATGGAAAGAACAAACCAGCAAAGAAACGAAAAAAACCCTCCAAGCAAAACAAAAACTTTGTCTGAAAAATAGGCAAATTTCTAGTGAATATTTTTTACGTTGCTGATTTCACTAAATCTATTTTTACAATGTAAGCCACTAATTATCTCTGGTTATCAAACCAGATTTAGTGGCTGTGAGCTGAATCTCAGTGTATTCAGACTTCAAATGCAAACCATGAAGTTTTTTCTGTCCCCAGTTCAGTGAGAAGCAACTCAACCAAAATCAATAAAGAAATGTCAGTTGTAACAAACTTGTACAGAAGAGATTGGGATTAGGATTTCCGAATTTATCTGTTAAAAAGGGATTGCAACAAAGGACAGTAAACTTATTGAGCTTCAGAAACTTTTTGCTACTTATAAATATCTGATGGTTTAAATACCACTCCTCACAAAATTCATTGCTTCTATTGATCAAATGTGTTTTTAGCTCAGAAGCACATATTCTCTTACTATGAGGTAGCTAGCTGTAAACTGGACCAGGCCTTAAAACAATGGCCCTATAATTTTTAATTGTTCAGTAATAATGTTAATCATGATTAACTCATTTAGTATTAATTTGGTTCTCATAAAATGCTTGTATAGACCTTCTAGACTAATTAGCTTGACCTTAATTTTGAAGGGTAACCAATGACCGTCTAGTGTTAAAGCTTGACTTGGAGCGGAAGGCAGGCTGGGAGCGGATTCCTGAGCACCAAGTTCAGCCTTTTGAAATTTCCTTCCCACCCTTTGACAATAACTTTGCTGGATAAATACAAGATTGACCCAGTTTGCTGATTGTCAATGAATAATGAGACTTTATGTTCAAAAGGAAAAGATTTTGTGGATCTTGTATACCTGTGGATCTCCTTAATTTCTGTAATGTTTGATGTAGTTAAAACTTTACTCTTCTGGGAGTAATAATGCTTGTACATCAGCACAGGAATGTTTAAGAGGGTCTGGAATAAAAGCATATGCCTTAACACCAAGTTTAAACATAAAAAAATTAAGTGTATTTAACATATATTTCTTCAAAAAGGGCCGCACCACACCAAGAGGGAGAGACAAATAATTCCCTGAGAAAATAGTGATTTCATTTGTCCTGTATGCAGGACATCATGACTCCAATAAGATCATACAAATTTCTGTCTCAGCTCTACAGTAAGTGAGAAAAAGATTGTGCATATCACTTCCTTTGCTGTGCCTTCCTTCTAATATTCTAATAGATCTGTCTCTTACTAAGAGACAGAGTTTGAAAATGGTGTTATTAAACTCTGAAAGTGGTCTGCAAGTCATTGTTCCCCTAATACACATTTTTCTTCAGGGAGCCCTGCCACAAGGATTTGCACAGCCGTTCTGTGTACACAAACTACCTTAACACAGGTATTGACTCCCATGTGCTTCTAAATGAAACCTGAAACTCCATTGTACCTGAGATTTTATTAATTCAGCATAACAGGGAGGAGGTGAGCCAGTGGTGAAAACGCCAATCTGAGGTGCCACTATCCTATAGTCAGACACTCACACTCCTGACATGTTCATTTGAAGCAAATATTTCTGGAGGGACAGAGATAAGGTGGGTTTATCATTCTTTACTATTAATGCAGTTCCAAAACATCTTTTTTACCTGCAGATTATTTTACAGTGTAGGATAAAACCACTATGTACATTTTAGAATTGCAAGTTGAACAGTGTGTTTTCTTCCTGGGAATGCACCTCTGTACCATCTGTATACTGCTAAGCTGCATCTCATGCATTTTGTAAAGCTCATTTTTCCAGGGCCACTTTATGGCTCAGGATTTAGTAATAATATGCATTTACTTTTAAACCTCCTTTGGATTCCTGAGGTACTTCTTAATTTGATGAAGTGCTTTCTTTCATTTTATAATTCAGAATCAACAACTTATTGACACCTTCATACTTGAAAGAGTTTGGGGTGTTAAAGTGTTTCTGCTTTTGATTTTATCTCAGACAAGAACCTCTATATTCATAATACAAGTTTAAGAGAAAGTAAAAGATTCCATCTCAGCTGTGAGAGATCTGCCCAGATGTTCTCACAACTTCTAGTCATCTCTGAGCTCCCTAAAGCAGATATTCTGATCATTTTAGCAGCCAGGGAATAGAATAATCTAAACCATTAATTAACCAACTCCATTAATGTGACCATTTCAGACATGGAAAAACTGAGGTGTGGAAATATATATAAGGTCCTTAATTTATACATTTTGAGGCACTTTTACTCACCTTCTTAATCACACATCAACAACTAAATAAAACCACTAAGGTTGTTTTTTAGGAACCAGCATTCTGGAAGAAGTCTGGCTTATGATTTCTTTTGTTCTGGTTTGTTTTGTTTTGGGTTTTTTTTGAGAAATAGTGGTGATTTTTCTAAACTGGGATTTTAATGAAGAAGCCAGTGACCCATCCTACACTGACAGATAGAGAGGGATACTTCAAGTACAATAGTTTGATTGCCAGAATTTGACACAAAGTAGATAAGGTATTTTATCTTTTTCATACACTAGATTATGCATTCTCCTTACTTTGGCATTTCTGATATATTTTCTGAGAACCAATTTTGTCTCATGTAAATGGTTCTCTGGAGAATTTCTTAACTAGAAGCGGCAGAAATGAAAAATAAAGCCTACCATTAGGAGAAAAATATTTTCCATTGTTGGCACAAAAAATACTCAAGATATGCACATGGCCAGGAAAACCACTATTTGAGTTTGTTCAGAAAAATATCATGCTGTTTTGTCAAAAGTAACACTTGTATCTCATGAAATTGGGCAAGACAAGCAGTCCAAGTTATAGAGAGATGATAAATCACTCCTGTTCTTAACCAAAAGAGTCTCAGGCTGAGAGCTATATACATTTTAAAATTAAGAAGCAGTAGAAGTGAAGATCATTTGCTAACAAATATAGATGCATCTCAAACCCATTTGAAAGCCAGACATTCCCCTTCTGCCAAGAGACAGGAAAGAATTTTGAGCACAGTTGAAACTGTTAAAGCACAACAGCAGTTAATCCTCTTCATTCATTACCAAGTTATGGCTGGAAATAATAATTGCACTGAAACCAATGACCACACAATGAATAGAGAGCACTCCACAAGTGATGACTGTCCAGGTATATTCCTGATTGCTTTTGGTCTGCAGAGGATAGAACTGAATTAAGTAATTTCTAGCCTTCTCTCGTTACCCAGGTAGGGCAATTTGTATCAAATCACACCAGAGGTTCACATAGCTTATCCTTATTGTGGAAACTCAAGTTACACTAATGCAACTGATAAAATTTACTCACCACCTTCCAAGAAAGAGGGATATGAGAGATCCGTGGTAGAAGGTACCTTTGTTCTACCTAAGATTTAGAAGAGTGCAGGGGAAAAAAATTACTTGACGTTATATAGGGCTCACAGCGTTACAAGGCTCATTATATTTTCTCAAAATCCAGGTTATATTTCTTGGCATCTCCTCAGACTTTATCAGTGCAGAGATTCTGACTCTGTTCTGTTCATTTGCACTACAGCCCAGATTTTTTCCTGTCACCACATGTACCGTTGCTTTCTTGCTTTACACCTTCTCTCCTGTGGAAACTTCTCATTTCCATTTGGCACTTCTGTTCCCTGCCTTGCTTCAGAAAACCTTCATCTTTCCTCTTACTGTTGCAATCTGCTACAATTCTTTAGCTCCTTTCAGGTGATTCTGACCACCATCAAGCTTCAACCCACCTACAGGCCCCAGACTAGGTCTCTTCTTGTGCCCCAATATACAGACCTGAACTGAAACCAGCTACTGTGAGGTTTGGCAACAGCACTGGCATTGTGACTCTAATATAAAAATCCATGTTATCAGACCCTGTCAACATTTCTTCAGGTTTAGGTGCTCTGATTTTTCTTTTCACCTGATTTTTTATTTCTAAGGTACTACATTTTCCTAGTTAGAAACTAGCTGAGATTTCCCTGATTGTTGTTAAAATACCACAAAAGGGTGCAAGTCTCTTATGTCCTTGCAAGAAAATTTCAATGTATGTGCAAGAAAAATAAAAAAAATCCCTGTTTCTTTTTTTTCTGAGATGATGAGTTAATCCTGTTAATGGTTTTCCTGTTTCTGCTGCTGTGCTTCCCCCTTCTGTGCAAATACGGGCAGAGTTGCTGGTGTTACATAAAGAATATATAGCAGTAGTTTATTGTCTTCTTCAAATTAAATATTCGGCACATTTTTTTCCTGGTGTTCTTTTCTCCTTTCCTGAACACCTTTGTTGCCTATTACCATAGGCAATATAAACCTGGTTGAAAAGAAATCATCTTTATAGAAACAAGAAGACTGAAACCAGATAGAAATTGCTGCAAAGAATAAATGCTAGACTGATGTTTTCAAAAGAATAAATGCTGTTTTCAAAATTTTGGAAGGTGTACAAGTAATATTCTTCTGTAATCTATTTCCAGAAGTCTCCTGCATTGTGTAAGTCACTCCTTTCATCAATGTCTGTGGCCAGGCAGATCCTAATACTGTCAAAAGATGTTCAAACATGATTATTATTTCAAATATCAATGGATATTTTCTCAGCAAATGGATTTTTGAAAATTTGAGATGTTAAAGGTATATGCACACTGAACTCAGTAACCTGCATCCAGATGCTGATTTTCAGTAAGAAACGTGCCATAAATCAAGAGACATTGTAATTACTGATGGGTATTCTTTACATCTCAAGAGTTGGCTGAGAAGACTGAAAATGTGTATTCTTTGCTTACAGTTGAGGTTGGAATTATTCCTTGCCATGGCACTGGTATGAAGTTTGTTTTAAAACATGAAAGATCCTCTTAAGATTCCTGAAAAATGGTATTAAAATTTATTGTTAGATATTGCTGATTGTGATTGAAAACCACTTCATTAAATTACAGTAGAGGGAGATGAAGGACATCTTGCAGCAATGAAAATGGTTACAAATTTAATTAAAACATTAAATTATTGTTGGAATAAAGGTCATAATCATAAAATGTAATTGAAGGAACTACATTAGCATGTACCCTAAGGTATCCTTTCCATTTCAAAATATATATTACATATTTGACATTTAAAGAGGAAAGAGGTACCATTTTATCTGGATGGATGAACGGTGATGGGGAGAACTGTTATACATAATACAGTTTAAGAGCCCAATTTTTCAAAAAATCATTTGCTCCTTGCATAGGTGCAACACACTATTTTTATGTCTCTGACTGAGGAAATTCACCTTATTTATTGAGCACCATGGACCTGCTCAGAGCAGAGGACATCGTATCATACACTAAGGCTTTATCTCCGTGGAAAAAGTGTAACTTTTCCCACAGCCTTCAGAGAGTATCCTGGTTTAACTCTGGTTACGTTCATGCCATTTATCACTCCATTTTCTCTCCCTTGCAGCAGGTTAGGGAGCAAACACCGCATAGGGAGAGAAAGGAGAAGCTGCCAGAACATCTATCCATAAAAGCCTGCTGAAAGTACACTGCTAATGCTGCTACAGGACAGCTGTCACCTCATCTCCTGGGAATCACTTTTTCTAAACAGAAAACACCCCAGAACTGAATAAACTTTCTTCTTAATAATTTTTCCTAAATACTCCGCAGTAGTCTCCGAATTCAGATAAGGTCTTGTAAAATATTGTCCATATCTTTCTGCATTCACTGCTATCTTTTGGAAAAAGGATGGGGTATTTTTTGAAATATCTCAGAGGGGGAAATCAGAGTGAGTACACTTAGAAAATTTACATATCTCTGTAGAAATTTTTTTTCATGTGTATTTGGGGAGAAAGTCAGGATAGCCAAGCTGGATTTCATGGATCAGTGCTGCAGATTGAAATGCTTTATTGAAGTAAATCACTTTACACTGTGGAAACAAAATAAGAATCATGCATCAGTTTCTAATAACAAAGTAATTCTTAAGATTCTTCAATAGCAGCAGAAATCCCCTAAATCTTCTTTAATGACCATCATTTTTCATTGCTGTTTCTCCAGACATTATTCCGGTTGCCATATGCCTCCCCATCCTGACCTGTTGCATCAAAGCCACTTGAGGAGCAGTAGAAGACTGCTCAGACCGTTTCTCCTCATCTGATAGTTCAGGTCCATAGTATTTGCTAGAAAGCTAATGCCAAGAGAGTTAGTAAAATACGTTGTAAACCCCGTGAGTTTTTTTCAAAGTTTAAATCTACTTCTGTTATATGTTCTCATTTTTTTTTCCCTTTTCTGCAAGTACCAAAGGCTTCTTTGCCTTCTCCTGCTTTACCTTTTCTTTTTTTCCCATGCTTTCTTATATTCAAATGCATTCCTTTATTAGCAAAAATATTTGATACAAAAATCAAAAAAGATGAATCAGGATTTGGAGAAGATATCAGATATTGCTTCTTAGAATTATGACATGAATTCTGTTTCCCAAACACAGGATTTCAAGATCCATACTGCTATTTTTCTATTCCGTTATATCCAAGCTTCTTCTGAATCCTTCATTATTTCCTTTACAGAGAATTGTGACATGTGACACAATGGAATACAGATTTCAGTACCATTTGGATTTGCATTGGGATCTCCAGGAACCCTGGTATGTAAGTGAATCCTAGATTTTGGCCATTTTGGCAAATATCAGTTCTCAGCAAACGCTTAAATGAGCCAGTAGAAACCCTCCATAATAACGTCGCAGTGGTTATCTAAATAGGGAGTTCTGATCTATTGTCCTTATTACTGATCTAAATTAATCCACATATTCTGAAAGGTAGTAGGGTGTGCTCAGGATTGAGACCATTGTATGACACTTGTGTGGCTGCATCCTGCAGTGCTGTGTTTTCTGTAGATTATGTCACTACTTTATCTCTCCTCCCTTACATGAACCATTAAAAAAAAAAAAAACAAGTTTCAAAGGAATTCAGCATGAATTATTTAGTATGATTTTTCTGCTTTAAAAGCTGAAAGAACAAGATTAATTGCATTGTATTTTTTAGTATTTGAAACATCAGAAAGAAATATAGTAGGAAAATTAATATTTGACACTTGGGTCCATTAATGAAATTGGAAGGGATATCCAGTTTACTGATAAGGCACTTCTGAAGACCTATTTAGAGTTCCAGCCTGAGTCATGACATTGATGAAAGAAGTGAAGGAAAAAATATACATAGATCAAATGAAAAAGGAGTAAAAAGCAGAATTATTTAGAGCACAAGGGGCTAAAATGGCAGTGGGTGACCGCAATAATTTCAGGGAATAAGGAAAAAAATGACAAGTGCCTGAGAGGAAGCTGTATATTTTGTAAAAGGAACTAAACTGAACTTGAAATTAAGATTCAGGCATTGCTACATTTCTGTTGCTCAAATAAGCAGAAGATTTTTTCTGATAAATGGTTTGGGTTTTTTTCCTTCTGCTTCCCAACACCCGAAAACTGTTCATTATCACAACATCAAAAAAGACAGATAGAGGTATTCTAGAACAGATGAGACAAGAAACTTAAGTGAAAAATGTGTAGATTTTGTTTACTTGCTATTTTGCCAATTACTTACAAAATCTAAATGTAGTTTATTGCTAAGTGAGAGAAAGCTGTCCTTAATTACAACAGCCAGTGTTACTTTTCTATTATTAGCTATTTGGTTTTATACTTTTTCTGTCTATTGTCTCTGAATCAATCAGTATAAAAACATGCTTGTGGTAACCGGAATAGTCTCATGGGAGCTGCTGAAGCAAATTAACAAAACGGAGGGACATTTAGCATTTAGAGATTAGCAGCACAAGAATTCAAAATTCATCTCACTTGCTTTAGCATGGAAAAAAAATCTCAGCCTACAAACAGTTAAGGAAAAAAAATGAAGCAGGATGAGTCTCCTACTCTGTTTATTTTTGATCACTCTTGTGGGGTTCTTATCTATGGCAGTTTTTTATTATACTAAAAAAATATGCAGTTTACAAGTTTTCTATTTTGAATTATTGGCATTATTCCATTCCATTTGAGTTACATAAACAGATCACAGCTCATCACCAGTTGTCAAACCCAGCTGGTTCTTATAATGTGTGGCCAATTTCTCGAATTTCAAATGCACATAATCCATAATTACTGAATACCTAACTTCCAATTCATTCATTTGAATTTGAGGCATAAAACTAGTGCCAGGTCCTCTGTTGAATCAGGAAAGCTGAAAAGCACATAGAAAAATTAGAATTAAGAGATGCAAAGACTGGTAAAACAGAAAGGAAGATAAACTTCTACTTGTTTGTAAGTACTTCCTAAAGCTACTCAGAAGTCATATGAAGGCTGCAATATCAAATAAAATGGCAGTGAAAGAAAACAGATAAGGAAAAGAAGAAGTCTGGTAGCGCACAGGGAAAAGGAGGCAGTGCTGCTGTTTCAGTGTGGCTTCAGTGAATTGCCAGTTTACATCTTAGAAACCTTGCAAGACTGCAGTGAAGCATTTAATGTAATACAGAGGGTCCTGGATGCTGGCAGAGAAAAAATCAGAATACCTTGAAGAGCAATGTCATTATCTCAAAATTTACAGTGATTAAAATTTTTCCAAGCTTTTTATTTTTCCTCTTTCATCAGTGGTTTTTTCCCTTCTAACTGATCATTCATTTTCAGTCCGTTGTTAAACAGCTTTATCAAATGAAGGCTGGGTGGCTCTGTAATGAGAACACACCCAATAAAAATGCTTTCAATTACATTTTTAAACTGCAAAATATCAAATTACTGCTGTATGAGGATGCTCCATTGAAAACTCCAGGATTACAAGAGAGGTCATTATGTTTCTCTGCTACATGGCTTTGAAGTATAATACCAGAGTGTCACCTTAAATATGATTCATTGAAAATGTTACAGTGAACAAACCAATTTTTCATTTCTAGAGTCCTGCAATCAGTGAAAGAGTTCATACAAAGCAAGAAACAGTGTAAACTTTAATTTCTTTATTTCTATCACTACTAGAACTTTTGGATGATAAAATAGAAAATATTTTTTAAAAATGTGATGTAGTTTTCACTATATCTCTGATTTATTGAATTCTTATATTTCCCCTCATTGCGGTTATAGCCACAAGTGCTACTTTATTTCATCTTTTGGTTCCCATTCACTAGCTAACAGTGGGCTGATAGAGAAGTGATGGAGTTACAGGAGATCCAAGTTTAGCTCCTTATTTTGTCATTCCCATGATGCCTTTCAGAAATTAATGTTCCAGTGTAGCTAAGTTCCATCTGCAAAAGACATTTAGATACTCAGAAAGCAGTGGAGTGTAAGTGCTGAATCACTTGGTTTTAGAAATCTTACCCAAATCTCTCTGTGGTCAAGTTCCCAATTTCTGAACTCAGGCTTTCTTAATCACCAGGATTACAGATTTTTCAGAGGCCATGTCTAGCATAAATCACGTTTTTTTATAAGAAAACACCAAACCTCAGACCTTTCCATTCAGCATTAATTTTACCTACTTAACTACTGAGTATCACATACCTATTAATAAAGTTGCTTAGGGCAACACAGCTGCATTTTCTACACACTGCCAGAATGACCTGTACGTAGATTAAGGTGGGAGAGTACAATGGGTGTATCTAAATGGAAAATTTAATGCTTTGCAATGGCTCTTTTGTAGTTTGGAGTTATGTCATGTTCACTAGAATATGCCATGTGTGCAGTTAGAGCTGTTTCCTTCCCAAAGGAGGAAAGGTGGGAGTTCTTTCCTGCAGTATCACCTAGAGCACCCCAATCTCAGGGTGGGCATAAGGTCCTCCAGCAGTTTATTCCCTGGGCACAAATGGGGTCCTGTCAGGAGTGAAAGGCTTGTGCCATGTATGATGTTCAGACCATCAGTGGCTGTGAAAGAGAAGCAGTAAAGTGGATTTCATTACCAGCAAACATAACTTGTGATTGCAGTTCCAAAATGGAGCACCAGACCAAACTTAGACCACTTGGTAAAGCGTGTGCACTGAAACAGGACCAGCAGGATTCCTGTGTATGGGAATTCAGGGGTCTGCACAATGCACAGGTCACTTACAGAGCTCTGTACATTCCCTCTGGGTTTGGAGTAGGTACCTCAGAGCCTGATTGCTCCACCATCCCGCACAGATGGAGGGAATCTCACCTTTCAAGCATCAGCTTCGTGCAATTTTTAAGAGCATCTTTTACTTTTTGCACATTTTTGTGGTATCACAGAACGCTATATTCCTGCTGGCAGATGGAATGGATGTTTAACCAGAATTAAATTAACTTTCAAAACTAAATCTGTTTCCCTCTCCCCTTGAGAAATCCTGCCTAAGAACAGTATGCCTCTCTTTTAGGCTACGTAGGGCCAAAACCTCAGGTAGCAGGGCCTCTGATAGCTGTACTGCTTGCACATCTTAGAAGGGGTGTTTATGTAGCATTTACTGTTCTAGACTACATTTTAACTGTTACGTGATATTTAGATTCCAAACAATTTTTACTTATTTCCTGCTTGATTTGTATTTTACGTTAACGATTGTTGCATAATGATTTGCTTTTTGTTGTTCATTGAGCAACTCAGCTTCCAGCTGTGATAAAGTAAACATCTGTCCTTTTCCTGGTGCTGACGTGGGAGGCCATATGGGCACTGAGAAATTCACAATACAAGAACTGCATATTAATGATTAGCTACTTTCCTTCTAGCACAAGGGGTTTCTTGATGATGTGAGGTGTAATAGAATAGAACCACAAAATAGCAGAAAAATTCGGGTTGGTTTTCTGGACGTCACATAGTCAAAGCAGAGCTGTCTAGGTCAGGTTTCTCACAGCCTTGTACAGTCGCAATCCAAGTAATTATCAAAAGTGCAGGAACTGGACTAAAAGTGAAGAAGAATAATTCAGTCCCCTTCAGACCATGTATCCCTATCCAGTCAATCCATTAATATACATAAAGGAGTATCAGGCACGACTTCAAATGTTCCATGCTCCTTACTATTAAAAAAACGTATTTGTGTAGTTCCAGCTATTGATTGCACAAAATGGGAGATCGTGTCAATATTCATAAACACCGGAAGGGAGGTTGTAAATTGAAAGCAGGGAATAATGGAATTTTTTTATGCCAGTATGCCAAAGCTGCAAGGAAACAGTACATGTGCAAAGATATTTACAATTATGAGTACAAACTAAGTAAAAATGCCTGTGATTGCTCTGACCTTCAACTCATTACATTACTAATTACCTTCATATTCCTCAATATAAAATAAACATGTTTTAATTATATTTATGCACAAGTGCATTTGAAGTTTGGATAAACACTCATGAATAAATGAAAAACCCAATGAGCACCAGACTTTGTAAGAAAAGCACTGACAAAAGATTTAATTGTAGCTTTGAGAGTGGTTCTGATGCAACATTATCCCACCTAGTGTAAGTTTTAAATTATATTTGATTATAAAGATTATAGCTTCTTACATAAAGCAATCACTTGCCTGACAATTCCATGGAAGAGAGAAAGGAAACCTAGCAACATGGCAATTCCAGTTATTATAAATGGACCCTTGCAAAAGGTATAATCTGTTTGAAAACTTTGCCTTTAGTATTTGATGCAAGCTGTAAGTCAACTCAGTGAAGGGGCCTTTAAGTCCTCTATGTCTATGGCCAAGAGAGGAGTTGTGTTCAGGCACCTCATGGATCAAAACCATCATTTCTGAAAGATTTGGCAGGGGTTCTGTGAAGTTATTTCTTAATAGATCCTGAACTTGACATTTTTGACACTATCCCTGACTTTGCTGTTTATCTTTGCCTGTCCACGTCTCCTTGCTAGGATTGCCTTGGTGTGCACTCACAGAGTTGGTTTGCTGCCAGCAGGGAATTCTACAGCATGTGAAAGGATGGATCTGTCATACATAATTTCAGACATTGTAAATCCAGTCTTAAAAGGGTTCCTAACTTTGATTTTAGGTGCTTACTATAGGTCTCTGATGTTCAAAGTGGTAAATACTTTTGCTACTACAAGTACCACAAATACTACACCACCAACTGTTGCAAGTGCTTTTAGTGCATGGTACTACTTATAAAATTGTTTTAACCCAGAATTTCTCTTCTCCGCTTTTCATGTTGTCTGGACTATGAAGCACAGAGATAACAGGCTGCTGACAAGTCATATCAGATATCCTTTAAGTGTATTGGGTTTCCAACACTTCTATCTTGGAAGACTCAATGCTACAGTGCAGGGTATCTGGGATAGCCGTACTGCTAAATCCCAGTGTATTTACTTTTTCAAGGCTGACAATTCCCATCTACCTGTTTTTCTTTAATCATTAAGACAATGAAAATGTAAAAATATCCAATTTACAATTATGTATTGAGAATCCCACATTATATCACCCTTCTGTTGTGATCTGATTGGGGGAAGAGTATAAATGAAGCCTATGTATTTGAGTTTAAATTCTTGTGATTTCTTTATGAAGCACCATGAGATTGCAGGTCAAGGCAGTAAATGAAGATGGGTCTAGATTTTTTTTAGGATTCAGTTAAACTGAGCCAAGAGATATCAAACACGACCATCTTTGCCAATAAAATAAAGGTCAAATTGTCACAAAAAACCCCCCTCAGAATATAGAATTTCAACAAAGAAGCATCAGTAAGTAGCTATGTCATATTTATAGTTATATTTATGTTTATTCATCTGTCGGATTTTCAGTGGAGTCTAGAAGAACTAGACACTTGCTATGTTAAGAACAATTATCACATCACTTTCAGGTTAAATGTTTTCATCCAAATGTCAGTAAGAAGTTTACTCAGTTATTTTTATGGCATGTTATTTTTATAGACACGGCCATGGATTATTCCCCACACACAGAAACAGATAAATTGAGCACTTACTTACCAGATTGTACAGCACTGCAGAAAGTTAGATGGAGCAGCAGTAGCCTAATTCAAATTCGTTTAAAGTACCTCCGCTCTAACAGGATCAGTCACCTTTTCCTATTAATACAGTATTCCTTTTTCTTCTCCTGAGCTTGACAGTTTTCCATGATAAAAGAGATCTTTCTAGCAATAAAACATACTTCTTTTTGTGTAATTAACAGGGCCAAGAATTTTCCAACAAAGCTACAAAAATCAATGAGTGATAAAGAAAATGTTTTGTCCCACTCAGATTTTCTTCTCAAACACACTTCAATTTCACGCCCTTTTGTAAAACAGATGTGTGCAAGTTATTCAGGCTGTTTAAAATCAAGAAACTTCCTCATAGTCACAGGGTTAAATGTGTACAACCAGGGTCTCATACAGGAAAGTAAAACTAGGTCTGCATATCATTATATGATTGCAAAATAGAGCTTGAAAAATATGGTTTCTAATATTCAGTTTCTGCTATTCTTGTCCTGAGGATGATGTTAGCTACCAAAAAATATAGGTTTTTTCAACAAAGCTAAAATTAAAAACATAAAGAGAGGCCAGTACTACCCAGATAGGAGGTTGAGGAACACTAACTCAGTGTGGCCTTGTCCCTGCTGCCTTTTGAATGAGCCCCTCTGTCTCCTGGCACCTGGGGTCTGCTGCAAAGCAGCCACCTGTGCTGAGGATTGTAGGGACAGACACACTGCCTTCCATTATGTTTTTCACCAGCTTTTCTTCCTGGCTCCTTCTCTGGAACCTGTCCAGCTTGTTTATTTGTGGACCCTACATGCAATTTTCCCAGAATCGAACAGAGGTTTTGCTTTTGAGGAAGTTGAGTTACTGCAGAGAAAATAGGCACAAAAAGGAGAGCAAGGATATAGATGTTGGTTGACAGCAAAGACACTCTCTGATAGAAAGTGCTTTCAATTTTTCTGTTATATTCACCATCCAAGTTCCCACTGCCTCTGAATTACCAATTAAAATTCACTTTTGTTAATAAATCTTCTCGAACACACATGACAGCAAATGTTCCACACTTACATCTAGTCTAATAATCAAAATGCTTAACAGTGCAAAATAAATACTCTTGGTGGCTTCCACTGGGTTTTGTGCTTGATATTCTCCTTTCTGACATTACTGTTGTGTCACTCTGTTTAATTGGAAGTAACCCATCCTGCCTGACTGCTCTTTCCTCACTTTTGGTAGCCACTATCTCTGCCTTTCGTTGTGCAGCTTGTTATCTCCAGTGCATGTCCTTTGGGGCTGGCAACCTCAGAGATCTGAAGCAAAGGTCTTTTGAGACAAAATCGCACGTTACAGTGACAAGTTCTCATCTCAGATGTGTTCAGTGTAATTTTCTACTGAAGATGTCATCTTCTAGGACTCTAAATAATATTTTTGTTCAGCCTTATCCACATCTCTGTATTTTTGCAAGTCCTCAATGACTCTGATATCCGCTCCTACTCAGTGCCAGTAATCTTGTTTTCAGTTTCCAGCTAAATAAGGTGTCAGCAGGTGTGTCAACCCATGCTTCCCTGGTGCTACCTCATCATTTTGCAGGGCCAAGTACAGACTGGTGTCTCATTACACTGCCACCTTATAGGCACTTTACTATTTTGACACCCTTTTCTACCAGGCTCTAGGGAGAGGGGATAGCTATCCAGAGGCCCCATGTCTAAACCCGTATTTCACTGTGAACTGCTTCTTAAACTGTGGCCAGAAATTGCTGTGCCTGTTATGTCCAGTGAAACAGATTTGATGTGCATGATCTTCTGTGTAACTATACTTCCTTTTTCTGAGACTATTTCAAAGGAATTGGGGTAAGAGTTCAGGGCAAACACTTACATATGCCCCTTAATCGTAACCTAATCTCTGTGCTAGGCATTTGGTTTTGCTGTGTCAGCAGTGTGGGTTAGCTTTATGATTTGGCCTTGGTTTTTGGCACATGCAGTAGGCCTTGACAGCTTTCTCACCATCCTTGCTCTCCTGAGTCCGTGGTATAAATTATCTCTCTCTCTCCTCTTCATTTCTTTCCATTCTCAAATGCCTTTTTTGTAGCGTTATAATGTTTTCAAGCTGCTTTATGAATCACTGTCATTTAAGCACTGTTCCCCTTTCCCTCCAGAGGAAGTGGGAGCTTCCTATTGATGTACTAGTTTGAAAACAAACCAGTGGGAGGCACTAAGTCAGAATA